>NC_057809.1:268725829-268831014 GCF_018294505.1 Triticum aestivum | reverse complement strand
GCCATCCCCGCCGCCGGATCTCCTCCTCTCCGGCACCCAAGCTCGCCGGAGTCCGCGCCCAAGCTCGCCGGAATCCGCTCCAGATCTGATCCGGCAAGGTGGATCAGATCCACCAATTCCCTGAACCAAACACCCTCGCCCAGATCCGGATCCCTCTGTCCCGCACGTCTCCGTCCCGGGTTCACTTTTCCCGAAGAGGTCCAAATTTCTTCCAAGTCCCCAGATCTGCTATGTTTTTATGCAATCTTCATCGCATTGTATCTCTGCATCCATAGCTCCGATTTGCGCGTGTATCATATCAACATGTTCGCCTCGACAAGTACATCATTTCATCTCATTACATCATTTTCATTTGAGCTCAACTTGATGCCCGAAATGCTGTTGGAAGAGGGCTATGTGATGAATTTGGCAGATCCGTTTCAGCAAATGGCATTTTGTCATTTTTGCCATGTTTAATGTGTGCATGCTATGATCCTGAGCTCTACATGTGTTTTGTTATATGCCCTGCCATCTTTACAGAGGTGCTTGCCATGTATTTTTGTGATCTATGTGGTGACTAGCACAAGCTTGCAAAGTAGCGTAATCGGTAATACTGATTTCAGGGACTTAGAATTTCACAGTCCTTGTTCTGTTTTTGTCGTTATGCCATATGTTCATGTTATTTCCTAGTGTTCCGTGCCTCTTTTGAGGATGATCAGTAAGGAAGTTTTGTTAATATTGTGGTTATATATCCATCCATGTATTTTTTTGCATTTATGGAGCACCCTAGCTTGAGTCAATCGAGCTCTACTTTTGCTATAAAATGTTCCTGGCAGATTGTTGACATGTTTAGCGATTTTACCGAGGATATTGCTATTGATCCGTGCATGCTATGTTGTTGTTATTGCCATGTCTAGCTTCTATGCCATGTATTATTTGTGGGTGTATGCTTAGTTTATCATGCCATGCTCTATAGTGAGTGCATCGAGCTCGTAAACATGCCTACTTGTTAACTGTTTTTGCCATGCTCCAGTTTTTCACCAAGTCTGAATCTGTTTATGTTTTTGCCATGTTCACATGCTTGCAATTGTATTTTCTGATCCCTTTTGGATCACGGTCACTAAGGGATTTTTGTTAAGTGCTTTGAGTACCTTCATGCCACGCCTTGCATTGCCATGTTAAGTTCCTGTAGCATGTAGTTTTCATGCTCTAAAGTGTGCTTCCTGATGATAAATTCCAGACTTGTGTTAATTTCACTAAGTCTGAAACCTGTTATCATTTGCTCTTTTGCCATGCTTGTTTGAACCTGTTAATGGATGAATTAGTCGTAGCTCAGTGTTCAACTTTTGTCAAGCATCTTGAGTGGATCCTGCCATGTATTTTGTTGCCATGTTTGCGTGCTTTAGCATATTTATCTTGATGCATTTAGAAGGCTACTTGCTGATTGTCGCAGACCGATGCCATATTTGTTTTGCTTGCCATTTCCAAACCGTGGTTCCGATTCCGGTGATATTTATATCAATTTCAACCGAAATCATCTCATCTCTCCAGTGGCACTCTTGGATTTACAAGTTGAGGCCAGGTTCAATCTTTCCTTTCCAAATCATGCATATGCATCACATACCGCATCCCGCATATCATACCATGTTCGTGTGTGGTTTGTTTACTATTTTGTGTGCTTCTTTCCAGTGTTGCATCTTCGGGTTGGTTCCGGTAACGTCGTGATTGTGAGGACCCATTTGTCTTCTTCATGGACTCGTTCTTCTTCCTTGCGGGATTTCAGGCAAGATGACCATACCCTCGAAATCACTTCTATCTTTGCTTGCTAGTTGCTCGCTCTTTTGCTATGCCTATGATGCGATACCTACCACTTGCTTATCATGCCTCCCATATTGTTGAACCAAGAGTCTAACCCACCTTGTCCTAGCAAACCGTTGTTTGGCTATGTTACCGCTTTGCTCATCCCCTCTTATAGCATTGTTAGTTGCAGGTGAAGATTGAAGTTTGTTCCTTGTTGGAACATGGAGATGTTGTTCCTTGTTGGAACATGTTTACTTGTTGGGATATCACAATACCTCTTATTTAATTAATGCATCTATATACTTGGTAAAGGGTGGAAGGCTCGGCCTTATGCCTGGTGTTTTGTTCCACTCTTGCCGCCCTAGTTTCTGTCATATCGGTGTTATGTTCCCGGATTTTGCGTTCCTTACGCGGTTGGGTTATAATGGGAACCCCTTGACAGTTCGCTTTGAATAAAACTCCTCCAGCAAGACCCAACCTTGGTTTTACCATTCGCCACCTAGCCTTTTTTCCCTTGGGTTAGGCTAGCCCAAGGGTCATCTTTATTTTAACCCCCCCGGGGCCAATGCTTGTCTAAGTGTTGGTCCGAAACAGAGCCACTTGCGGCGCCACCTCGGGGAAACTTGAGGGCTGGTTTTAGCTGTACGTAGTGTTCATCCGGTGTTGCCCTGAGAACAAGATATGTGCAGCTCCCATCAGGATGTCGGCGCATCGGGCGGTCTTGCTGGACTTGTTTTACCATTGTCGAGGATGTCTTGTAACCGGGATTCCGAGCCTGATCGGGTCTTCCCACTAGAAGAATATCCTTCGTTGACCGTGAGAGCTTGTGATGGGCTAAGTTGGACACACCTGCAGGGTTTTGAACTTTCAAAAGCCGTGCCCACGGTTATGGGCAGATGGGAATATGTTAATGTCCGGTTGTAGAAAACCTGAAGTTGACCTTAATTAAAATGCACCAACCGCGTGTGTTACCGTGATGGTCTCTTTCCGACGGAGTCCGGGAAGTGGACACGGTGTTGGACTTATGCTTGACGTAGGTTGTTCTAGGATCACTTCTTGATCATAGTTTCTTGACCGCACTTTGCCTTCTCTTCTCGCTCTCATTTGCGTATGTATAGCCACCATATATGCTAGTCGCTTGCTGCAGCTCCACCTCATACCTTTTACCTTACCTATAAGATTAAATAGTATTGATCGCGAGGGTGCAAGATTGCTGAGTCCCCGTGACTCACAGATACTTTCAAAACCAGCTTGCAGGTGCCGAGGATACCGTGCAGATGATGCAACGAAGCTCAAGGATGAGCTCGATGAAGATGTTATCCTTTGTTTTGTTCTGTCTTAGTCGATTAGTAGTGGAGCCCAGTTGGGGTCGATCGGGAATCTGTGTAGCTTTGGGGTAGTCTTCTTTTATTTTGGTTCCGTAGACGGACCTTGATTGTATCTGGTTGATGTAATGCTTTATTCATGTAATTGTGTGAAGTGGCGATTGTAAGCCAGCTATGTATCTCTTTCCCTTATGTATTACATGGGTTGTGTGAAGATTACCTCACTTGCGACATTGCTTTCAATGCGGTTATGCCTCTAACTCGTGCTTCGACACGTGGGAGATATAGCCACATCGAGGGTGTTACATTTACGGTACCGGCAAAAGTTGCGCGGTACTAGAGAGGCTAGCAATGGTGGAAGGGTGAGAGTGTGTATAATCCATGGACTCAACATTAGTCATAAAGAACTCACATACTTATTACAAAAATCTATTAGTTATCGGGAAAAAATACTACGCGCATGCTCCTAGGGGGGTAGATTGGTAGGAAAAGACCATCGATCATCCCCGACCGCCACTCATAAGGAAGACAATCAAAAAATAAATCATGCTCCGACTTCATCACATAACGGTACACCATACGTGCATGCTATGGGAATCACAAAAATTAACACAAGTATCTCTCAAATTCACAACTACTCAACTAGCATGACTAAAATATCACCATCTTCATATCTCAAAACAATCATCAAGTATCAAACTTCTCATAGTATACAATGCACTTTATATGAATGTTTTTATTATACCCATCTTGGATGCCCATCATATTAGGACTAGTTTCATAACCAAAGCAAACTACCATGTTTTTCTAAAGAGTCTCAAAATAATATAAGTGAAGCATGAGAGTTCATCTATTTCTTCAAAAAAACACCGACGTGCTCTAAAAGGATAAAAGTGAAGCACTAGAGCAAATGGCAAACTACTCCAAAAGATATAAGCGAAGCACAATGAGTAGTTAAATAATTTGTAATTATGTGAAGACTTTATAATATTTAAGAATTTTAGATCTTGGTATATTATTCAAACAGCAAGCAAAACAAAAGAGAATAAAATGACGCTCCAAGCAAAACACATATCATGTGGTGAATAAAAATATATCTCCAAGTAAAGTTACTGATGAACGAAGACGAAAGAGGGGATGCCTTCCGGGGCATCCCCAAGCATAGGCTTTTGCTTGTGCTTGAATATTACCTTGGGGTGCCTTGGGCATCCCCAATCTTAGGCTCTTCCACTCCTTATTCCATAGTCCATCGAATCTTCACCCAAAACTTGAAAACTTCACAACACAAAACTTGACAGAAAACTCGTAAGCTCCGTTAGTATAAGAAAATAAATGACCTATTAGGTACTGTTGTGAACTCATTCTAAATTCATATTGGTGTAATATCTACTGTATTCCAACTCATCTATGGTTCGTAACCTTCGATACTACTCATGGATTCATCAAAATAAGCAAACAACACATAGAAAACAGAATCGGTCAAAAACAGAATAGTCTGTAGTAATATGGATCAAACGTATACTTCTGGAACTCATAAAATTCTGAAATAAACTTGTGGACGTGAGGAATTTTTCTATTAATCATATGCAAAAAGAATCAACCTAAACGCACTCTCCAGTACAAAATGACAGCTAATCTCGTGATCGTAAAAGTTTTTGTTTTTTACAGCAAGATCGCAAAGACTTCACCCAAGTCTTCCCCAAGGTTCTACTTGGCACAAACACTAATTAAATCATAAAACCACATCTAAACAGAGTCTATATGAATTATTTGTTACTAAACAGTAACAAAAAGCAAGGAACAAAAATAAAATTGGGTTGCCTCCCAACAAGCGCTATCGTTTAACGCCCCTAGTTAGGCATGATGATTTCAATGATGCTCACATAAAAGATAAGAATTGAAACATAAAGGGAGCATCATGAAGAATATGAGCAAATTTAAGTCTAACCCACTTCCTATGCATAGGGATTTTGTGAACAAACAACTTATGGGAACAAGAATCAACTTGCATAGGAAGGTAAAACAAGCATAGCTTCAAGATTTTCAACACATAGAGAGGAAACTTGATATTATTGCAATATGTAAAAGCATATGTTCCTCTCTCATAATAATTTTCAGCAGCATCATGAATGAATTCAACAATATAACCATCACATAAAGCATTTCTCTCATGATCTACAAGCATAGAAAATTTAGTACTCTCCACATAAGCAAAATTCTTTTCACTCGGAATCGTGGGAGTATCATAAGAAACTTGAATACTACAAATTTTTTCCACATTAAAAGAGTAATATTCAGGAAAAGGGTAATCATAATCATGACAAGTTTTAATATAATCATCACTACATTTTATAGCATATGTGTCATCATAAGTAGCAACTTTGTTCTCATTATAATCAATTGAAACCTCTTCCAAGATAGTGGAATCATTACTAAATAAAGTCATGACCTCTCCAAATCCACTTTCATAATTATCTCAATAAGATTCAACATCCTCCAAAATAATGGGATCATTACTTCCTAAAGTTGACACTCTTCTGAACCCACTTTCATCAATATAATCATCATAAGTAGGAGGCATGCTATCATCATAATAAATTTGCATATCAAAACTTGGGAGACTACAAATATAATCTTCATTAAACATAGCATCCCCAAGCTTGGGAAAAACATTAATTGCAGCAAATATATTTTCAAACTTGTCATCCTCATCAAACATAGCATCCCCAAGCTTGGGCCTTTTCATATCATAAGCATAATCACTCTCATCATTAATAGTATGGATAACACTAATAATATAGCAATTATCATCAACACAATGACTAATAGGAGCAGCCTCATTTGGGAGGGATACCTTTTCACCTTTGCTCCTCCATCTTTTCTTTTTCTTCTTCACATCATGTGTGGGTTTAATCCTCTTTTCGGAGCTCCTTATTAATGAGATTGGTTGAATAGGAGGCTCCTCCTCGTTACCTGATTCATCATAAGAAATAATAGGAGAATATTGGGAAGTCTCTTCCCTTTCATTAGTATTCTCTTCATCTTCTATTTGTTTTCTTGTCTTGATGTAATTGGCAATATAAGGATTTTCAATGCAATCACCGCACAATACATAAAAATTTCTTCTAGATCAAAATCAAGAAATCTATCAAGATTAAATTTTGGAATACCTTCAGTTATACGTTTCATTTATTCATACCCCAAAAGAATACTAAGCTCTTTATGATGCTCAAGGGTAATCAAGTTATCACAATTTTTGGACATGATTCGATCATGAAACAAATAGCATTGGAGCTTTAAATGACCATGTTCATTGCAAAGTTCACAAGGATGGCGATAAATATTGAATCTTTCAGCACAATCATCTAGCCTTTCTTGCAACCATTTAGTTTCCAAATACTTATGCCTCTTGCGAAATCTATCTTCCCTATTTGGTGTGTGCTTGCAAGCTCTATGTATTCCACAAAAGTTGGCATTCTTATAAGAGACATTTTCATCATGACTAGTGCAATCATCATTAGTACTATGGATATTCAAAGAGTTCATACTAATAACATTGCAATCATGCTCATCATTCAAAGATTTAGTGCCAAACATTATAATGCATTCTTCTTCTAACACTTTGGCACAATTATCTGAATCCTTATTTTCATGAAAGATATTAAAAACATGAAGCATATGAGGTACCCTCAATTCCATTTTTCGTAGTTTTCTTTTATAAATTAAACTAGTGATAAAACAGGAAACAAAAAGATTTGATTGCAAGATCTATAGATATACCTTCAAGCGCTAACCTCCCCGGCAACGGCACTAGAAAAGAGCTTGCTGTCTACTACACAACCTTCTTCTTGTAGACGTTGTTGGGCCTCCAAGTGCAGAGGTTTCTAGGACAATAGCAAATTTCCCTCAAGTGGATGACCTAAGGTTTATCAATCCGTGGGAGGCATAGGATGAAGATGGTCTCTCTCAAGGAACCCTGCAACCAAATAACAAAGAGTCTCTTGTGTCCCCAACACACCCAATACAATGGTAAATTGTATAGGTGTACTAGTTTGGCGAAGAGATGGTGATACAAGTGCAATATGGATGATAGATAAAGGTTTTTGTAATATGAAAATATAAAAATAGCAAGGTAACTAATGATAAAAGTGAGCACAAATGGTATTGCAATGTGTTGAAACAAGGCCTAGGGTTCATACTTTCACTAGTGAAAGTTCTCTCAACAATAATAACATAATTGGATCATATAACTATCCCTCAACATGCAACAAAGAGTCACTCCAAAGTCACAAATAGCAGAGAACAAACAAAGAGATTATGGTAGGGTACGAAACCACCTCAAAGTTATTCTTTCCGATCGATCTATTCAAGAGTTCGTACTTGAATAACACCTTAAGAGACAAATCAACCAAAACCCTAATGTCACCTAGATACTCCAATGTCACCTCAAGTATCCGGGGGTATGATTATATGATATGCATCACACAATCTCAGATTCATCTATTCAACCAACACAAAGAACTTCAAAGAGTGCCCCAAAGTTTCTACTGGAGAGTCAAGACGAAAACGTGTGCCAACCCCTATGCATAAGTTCACGAGGTCATGGAACTCGCAAGTTGATCACCAAAACATACATCAAGTGGATCACGTGATATCCCATTGTCACCACAGATAAGCACATGCAAGACATACATCAAGTATTCTCAAATCCTTAAAGACTCAATCCAATAAGATAACTTCAAAGGGAAAACTCAATCCATCACAAGAGAGTAGAGGGGGAGAAACATCATAAGATCCAACTATAATAGCAAAGCTCGCGATACATCAAGATCATACCACCTCAAGAACACAAGAGAGAGAGAGAAAGAGAGAGATCAAACACATAGCTACTGGTACATACCCTCAGCCCCGAGGGAGAACTACTCCCTCCTTGTCATATATAGAGAGCACCGGGATGATGAAGATGGCCACCGGAGAGGGATTCCCCCCTCCGGCAGGGTGCCGGAACGGGTCTAGATTGGTTTTCGGTGGCTACGGAGGCTTCTGGTGGTGGAACTCCTGATCTAGGTTTCTTTCTAGAAGTTTTGGGTTATATAAGAGGTGTTGGAGTCGAGAACAAGGCAGGGGGGTCTCCGGGCTGTCCACGAGGCAGGGGCACGCCTAAGGGGTGGGCGTGCCCCCACTCTCGTGGGCAGCTCGGGACTCTTCTGGCCTAACTCTTTTACTCCATATCCTTCTTTTGGTCCAAAAATAAGCTCCGTGAAGTTTCAAGTCAATTGGACTCCGTTTGGTTTTCCTTTTCTGCGATACTCAAAAACAAGGAAAAACGGAAACTAGCACTGGGCTCTAGGTTAATAGGTTAGTCCCAAAAATCATATAAAATATCATATAAATGCATATAAAACATCCAAGGTTGATAATATAATAGCATGGAACAATAAAAAATTATAGATACGTTGGAGACGTATCAAAGCACGCCAGGAGCAGCTGGGGATGGGGAGACGCTAACTGGTGAAGAAGAAGATGGTGCCGGCCAAGAGCCAACAATGCCAGCGTCGTTTTAGAATTATCATCAAATTTGCTTTATGTTGTTTACTTATGCATCGTTAGTTTTCTTGTGATCATTTGCTTTTGCTGAACTTCGTTTGCTTGCCATGCAGAATCGCTTGTAATGATGAACTTTGATTATGTTAGATTGCTTTATGTTCAACTTAGTTTGCTGATGATGAACTTGTCGTACAGAATGCTTGTGATAATTTGTTTTCTGTTGTTTTCTTATGTATCATTAGATTCGAGCAGTGTGCAAAACGAAATAAGAAGCAGTGTGCAAATAGGACGCATGCAGTGCAAATTGTGTACGAATGCAGTACAGACTCTGTCGAATGAAGTTTACACATACCCAACAAAGTAGTGCACGCCCCTAAATTTGGAAAAAGAATACATAAGAGCAAAAAAACAAAAAGAAAAATGCGACATGTATATGTAGTGCGGAAATATATGAACGTGCAGTACAGAAACATAATCAATGTAGTACACATATGATTTACTAAGCAGTGCACTCCCCTACATTGGAAAAAAAGATTACATAAGAGCAAAAACACGAAAACAAAAATGAGAATTGTACATGTAGTACGGAATGAGTGCACATGCAGTACAGAACCTTGATCAATGCAGTGCACGGATGATTTACTAAAGCGGTGCATGCCCTGACACTGAAAAAAAAATACATGACAGAAAATATTAAAAAAATTGACCACCCAGGTGCAACCGGCCCTAGCCAGTCTCATAGTAGACCTACGCCCACAGCATGGGAGTCGTTCTGAGCCACGATGCATGGGGCCGGGCACACATGGGCCCACAGATCAGAGAGCATAGAGCAGCGAGCCCCGTGCATAAGCGCCCAAATAAGTAACCAGAGGAGTTCGACACGGCTGCCTCTCCAGCGCTTATAAACAGGTCGGGCGCGCCTTCTGCACGCGAGGTGGGACTAAACATTAGGCCGCACACAATGCACCGGGAACCAGTCGTGCTCACAGGCCGACTTGGGCCCAATGCATCTTCACTCCCCAAACACAGGCCCAACACACAAAAGAGAGGCCACTGAAAATTAAAAAAAATCCCACATACCATACACAAACACAGGCCCAACCACGCATTCTGCAGTTCGTCGTGATATGACAATGCAGTTCGCTATTTTCAAGTAAGCAGTCCTGTTGCTTCTCAAATGCATTCGCGTACACTGAAAC
This sequence comes from Triticum aestivum, assembly GCF_018294505.1. Classification (NCBI taxonomy): domain Eukaryota; kingdom Viridiplantae; phylum Streptophyta; class Magnoliopsida; order Poales; family Poaceae; genus Triticum; species Triticum aestivum. The sequence goes on along the minus strand of NC_057809.1, from coordinate 268,821,164 downwards.
AGAACCAATCCACCACCTAACACCAACCACAACATTTATTACTTCCGTTGCTCAATTGGTTGCATAAAAACGTATCCATTCGTGCTCCAGACTAACACAACTCCTCCCCCATTCCTCTTTTTCTTCAAATCATAGATCTAGGGTTCATCCCATCCCCAGCTCTTCTCTGGAATTCCACTGAACCCGCCATGGACTGTAAGTGCGGGTGTTTGGCAAGGATGGCACTGGAAGCGGATACATGTGTGTACGCAGAAGGTCTAGAGCTCACCAACACCGAGTGGCGCAGCATGCTCGGGTGCCTAATGATCCCCAATAGGGGGTTTCGGGCACCATTTCTTCATCGCCTCACAACCACAAATCTGCAGGAAAGTTGGGTATATTTTTCCCCTCACAATTTTGGACATAATCTAGCCTGCAAATCCACATCTGAATATATAGTTCAATCATTTTGTTCAGTAGTGTTAACAAAATACAAAACAAAATTTGTATTGTTGTTCACATTGGTCAGCTATTAAGACTAGATGCTTCCACCTAATTTTCTTCAGTACCACACCAGGTATCGACACTAGTTAGATCAGAACCCCAACACGCGAACAAAAAAAGGTTTAGTAGATCAGCGTTGCAGTTCTCTTAATATGCTGGTGAAGTACACTGTAACTGACCTTGCAGTACAAGCATGATGCAGTATAATATATATCCTAGTAAAACTAGAGGTCAATTCCGTATACAAGTTTGTTCATACATTGCAACTACTTTAGAGAATAGCAGTCATATATATGTAAGTATTTAAGTCAACGTAAATAGATCATCCTAAGTATAAATAAAAACATTTGTTGTTTACTTATAAAATTCTTTTTCCACCCATTCCAATATGCAGAAACTGCCATCCACAATAAAATTTCCCGCTCCGAGTTCAGGGAAGGTTACTTTGGAGACACAACACAAGAATGGGTATGCAGACATGCAAGCTGACTACCACATCGACTCTGAAGACTACATCAACATAACTACTGGTTGGAAAGATTTTGTCTCCCAGAATGGCTTTGAGGTCGGAGAAGTGGCCATGGTGTTTTTCTACAAAGAAGAAGACTCCCTCAAGTTTACAATATTTGCCTCTAGGCTGTCTAATATGAAGCAACCAATATTTCTAATGCTTTGCTTATGCTACATGCTTTTAAAATTATGGCCATCAGACACTTTGAATGATGCATATTTAAAGTATGCAACCTCAACTACGTCATTTTATCATCATTTTTAGACAAGTTGTTGTTGGTAGTAATGCAGTTCTCTCAAACACATAGTGTGGTACTAATAAATAATAAAAAGCAGTCCTCTGAACAGTAACAAGGAAATGCGAATGGTCGAAACTTTGCAGTTAACATATGATGTTAAAAAACAATTCTCATAGTATGCAGTTCAAAAAAATTCTTATAATAACTATTCAGCTAACACAAGCATATAATGGACCATCCATTCTAATAGCAGAATAGAACATTAACCACACTGCTAATGCAGTACGAAAGTGCATATTATGCAGTCCTCTAGAACACAGAATGCAGTTTAAGAAAAGAGAAATCTCATCAGCTGCCATAACCATTGTAATGCAGCTACAACGAAGTACACTACTAACGAAAATGCAGTGCACTACAACGTATGCCACAACTACAACAAATAAAATTAAAGCAGTAGAACTCCAGACATGTGGTGGACTAATAGAGGTGTCAATTTCACTCGCACTTCCCTAACTTGCCAAAAAATTGTCTAACCACTAAACTATCGAAAAATACCCCCGCAAAAAATTACATGGAAGACACGGCAATTGGACGAATAGCATCAGCTTTCATTTAAAAAATGCAATTCAAAAAATGACAATTATACCCGCAATAAAATGAATTCAAACCTATAACAACAGTAATTACAATATTCAAACACGCACGGACACACAAAATCCAAAAAATCAACAAGAGCAGAGGAGCGGACAAAGCTCACTCGCCCACACAATCAAATTAACAGGAATTGAAAACTAACTCCTAAAAATTAACAAATTATAGAGTGAATGGACCGATTAAAACAAACGCAATCAAAGAATTCCTACTAAAAAACAACATCCGAGCACAAAAAAATCGCATCTAACGCGAACACGAACGAACAGAGAAAGCTCGTCCGCCACATCCCTCGATTTGCAAGCACTCTAGTAGATTTTCCTAGAAATTAGAAAGAATATAGGTAAAATGAGATGAAGAGACAAAGTAAATCATCCTGCAACACCCGATTCCACACAGAAAACATGGGCGGAACACCAGAAAATGAAACAGTTCTCCCGTGAAGCATTGCAGTTCCCAACGTAAGGACGATGCAATTCGCTTCTATTGAGCATGCAGTGCGGAAGTGTTGTCAGAATAACTATTCTGCTAATATTAGCAGAATAGACCGGATGTATATATATATCCACTAAGGGTTTTAGTCTGTTAACTTTTAAAGGATCGGCTAGAGATGGCCTTATGCCTTGTTTATTTCAGTTCTTCACAATGTGATGCTCTATATGTGCAACTATTTACCATGCAGTTCAATTTCATCAATAAGAGTTTCAACAATACCACTATGAATTACCATATTTGGTTGTTGTTAAGGATGTTGCAGTTAACATGCCTTTTCGTTTTTTTAACAATAACTAGTGTACTTTAGACCTGTACAATACCGGTTTGAATGACTATTTGCTTGTTTTTAAATGTTATGTCTGATGAAGTTAGCACACCTTTCCACTTCTTCTTTGGCTTAACTAGCGTTCTTAAACCTGCACACTGAAGCTATCGTTTGTAGATTATGTTTTCTACCATGGATATATTTGGTTGATGTTTAGCATGTTGTGCTTAACATGCCTTTATATGTACTCATACAGGATAATATTGAGAACAGTGTTGGTTTCCATCGAGGTTAGTTTCATCGCATTGCTTATATGTACTCACTGTTCAGGATATCGGTTGCTGGTACCATATAGCCTGGGGGCTGATAAGGGATTAATCGTCAAACCGGACATTTCACTGAATATATCTGTAACCCATTTACAATAGGTTAACTAGGGCCATATTTAATATATCCGAGGCTACATAGCAACATGCATTGCACTAAATGACTAAATATGCAATCCCAGGTTACATAGCAACAAGGGAGAGTGTTACCTTAATGTTCTGATGATGTCTAGATATACATGTAATAAAATCTTATATAATGGGATGGAGGGAGTGTTGTACTACATCATTTTGCAATTGTTGTTTAGCTTCTAATATTAACTTGGTGCTTTAGGTACATATGTCATTGCCAAAGATCCACACTTCGACCCTTTCTGCGTATGGGGCAATGAGATATCCATGAACCAACATCAAGTGAGGAAACTGATAAAGATTGTTATTAAAATGGGTCAAAAGATGTTAATCGAACTATTTGTTTACACTTTATGCAAGACAATAGTGAACTGCGGGATGGTAAGTAAGAACTTTGTAGCCTTCTTTTACTGCCCGTAATGAGTTGTGTTAGATGACAATGTCTGAATCTTTTTTCCTTTGCAGTGGATCCTGAAGCGGTTTACACAAGATTACCTCTCAAAGTACATGATTGGCGGTCGGCCATCACTAGGGGTTGGACTAGAGTCATGCGTGCCTTCTGCAACCAGGAGAGCACAATAGGGACATTCCGCTTCACCTTGTTCAGCAACCAGAATGTCTGTCACCTCTTTCTTTACCATCTGTAATAGTACAAGTATAGAACCATCGTTCATCATTCTTTATTTGGTGCTTATGTAATTCTTGAACATATGTACCTGTGAATTGAATAATGCATTGGTTGTTTGAACCTGATGGTTCATCATACTTTCAAGTTCAAATTAGGTAAAATTTTAAATAGCAGCAATTAAATTAGGGTGAAATTACGGTGTGCAGGTCATTACGGCACACACGGTCTATAAAGCACAACATGTGCGATATACATCATAATCTGACATGGTTCACGGAGAGGAAACGTGTGTAACAATGCATATAGTTGCCGTTTGCAAAGCGTGTGTGATGGCAGACACTATCACAAACGATGTGGGAAAATTAAATGTGTGTGATTATCTACCTATCGTACATGATCTACAAACATGAACTGTTCCTGATGTGTCAGGCATCGTAAACATAGAGCCAGTTTGGTACTGCCTGGAAAACTCTCGTGCCTGGAATGTACCTAGTTTTAGGTAAAACCACAAAACTCCGACTGCGATGGCAATGCGAGCACAAACGAGTAGCAAGGATGGAACGTTTGGGATATTCGAGATATCAGAAATGGTTATATAGGGACAACTGTATGCATCAAGGCTCCCTATCCCCGATGGTTTCTAGGTTGTGTGGGAAGGACTCCCCTATTGCATTCACTCACTAGGCGATGGTTCAGAACATCGTCGTGAAAGGGGTTAAAAACCGTTTGTATAGCACCTCGATGTACCAGTGACAAGTTGAGGTCAAGATAGACAGACAAGTCTTAAACAACATCAAGGTAGAGACTCTCAAGAGTAGAGGTAGCGAAATAGCACCCTTGTAATCGAGATCATCATAATAAATATCAATCAAGCAGGATGTAGGCTTTTACCTTCACCACGAGGGGCCGAACCTAGGTAAAAATCGCATCTCTCGATTCCGACCAACCCCATTCAAGCAATCACCTAGCAGCGATGGCCTCACGACTAAGTTCTCTCATGAGGACATCCGCCGTGACAAAACCAAGACAGATGGGGAAGTGTTCGGATCCAAGCTTGAAGCCAGATCCAATGAATGATCTGCATCGTGGTCCTGATCTGAGATCGGCGTATCAGTGTCGGCGGATTCCTTAGGCTGGTCAGACACCCAGCCTGCAAACGCAAGTTTGCCACGGGCATCTGCATCGTACTCCATGTTTCCAAACCTGATGGTCTGGTTTGAAGAGAAGTTCCTGATCTGGCCGATATGGCCAGAAGCATCGGTGTAGAGCATGACGCTGCCGAAGATGAAGAGTTGACAGAGGAAGAAGGTATTCCCACAGCCAATGTTCTTGTTGATTCGAAGATGAGCCAGCGAGCTATCCTGACCACACAACGGGACCTGCATGGGCCACCAATGTCGTGGTTGAATCCGGCAGATCTCGGGAAGGGGGTCCCGAGCTGGTGATCTTAGCTAGATGCTAATAGGACGACCAAGAGACACGATGTTTACCTAGGTTCGGGCTCTCTCGAAGAGGTTGTTGGAAATATACCCTAGAGGCAATAATAAAGTGGTTATTATTATATTTCCTTATGCATGATAATCGTTTATTTCCATGCTATAATTGTATTGACCGGAAACTCAAATACATGTGTGGATACATAGACAACAACATGTCCCTAGTGAGCCTCTACTGGACTAGCTCATTGATCAAAGATGGATGTGGTTTCCTAGCCATAGACATGAGTAGTCATTTGATAACGGGATCACATCATTGGGAGAATTATGTGATGAACAAGACCCAAACTATAAAGTCGCATATGATCGTATAAAGTTTATTGCTATCATTTTCTGCATGTCAAGTATATGTTCCTATGACCATGAGATCATGCAACTCACTGACACCAGAGGAGTGCCTTGTGTGTACCAAACGTCACAATGTAACTGGGTGACTGTAGAGGTGCTCTTGAGGTATCTCTGAGGGTGTCTGTTGAGTTGGCATGGATCAAGACTGGGATTTGTCACTCCGTATGACGAAGAGGTATCTCAGGGCCCTCTCGGTAATACAACATCACGATGAGCTTGCAAGCAATGTGACTAATGGGTTAGCCACGGGATCTTGTATTATAGAATGAGTAGAGAGACTTGCTGATAATGAGATTGAACTAGGTATGGTGATACCGACGATCGAATCTCAGGCAAGTGACATACCGATAGACAAAGGGAACTGCATACGGGATTGTCAGAATCCTTGACATTGAGGATCGACCTATAAAGATCTTCATAGAACATGTAGGAACCAATACGGATATACAGGTCCCTCCATTGGTTATTGACCGTAGAGGTGTCTCGGTCATGTCTGCATAGTTCTCGAACCCGCAGGGTCTACACACTTAACATTTGGTGACGATATAAGTATATTGAGTTGTTATGGTGGTAACCGAAGGTTATTAGGAGTCGCGAATGAGATCCCGAACGTGATGAGGAACTCAGGAGTGGTCCGGAGGTGAAGATTGATATATAGGATGAAGGGCATAGTAGTCTGGAAGTGTTCCGGGAGTATCGGGTTATGACCAGGAGGACCAAAAGGGGTTTCGGGGGCCACCGGCAAGTCTTGGGGGTTCTCATGGGCCAAGGGGAGGGGGCACACCAGCCCACTAAGGGGTTGTGCGCCCCCCTCACCCCATCCCATGACCACGAGGGAGGTGGTGCGCCACCTAGGGCTGCATCCCCTTGCTTGGGGGCAAGCCACCTAGGGGGGCCACCCAAACCCTGGCCGCCGGCCCCTTGGGGGAAATCCTAGGGGCGCCCCCCTCCTCCCTTCCCCCTATATATAGAGGGGTAGAGGGAGGGCAGTCGCCCCCATCAATGCCACAGCACTGCCCTCCCTCTCCCTCGTAGTGCCTAGCGAAGCTCTGCTGAGATTCCACCAGCACCACCGCTACCACGCCATCGTGCTGCCAGAGGACTCGAGATACTACTTCACGATCGCTCGCTGGATCAAGGAGGTGTGTTGAACACGGAGGTGTCGTCCATTCGGCACTTGGATCAGGAATTCGCGGGACGGATCGTGATTGGATCACGAAGACGTTCGACTACATCAACTACATTTCTTAACGCTTCCTCTTAGCGATCTACAAGGGTATGTAGATGCAATCTATCCTCTCGTAGATATTCATCTCCTAGATTGATCTCGGTGAGCATAGGAAATTGTTTGTTTCCCATGCAACATTCCCCAACAGTGGTATCATGAGCTAGATCTTGTGTAGAACACAAAGGTGTCTGCGGGCGTTGATATTCAAATTGCTTGCTTCCTTGGTCTTTTCTTGATCCAGCGGTATTGTGGGATGAAGCGGTCTGAACCAACTTTACATGTCCACGTACATAAGATCGGTTCCATCGACTGACATGCAACCCGTTACATAAAGATGGCTGGCGGGTGTCTATCTCTCCCACCTTAGTTGAATCAGATTCGACAAAGGCGGTCCTTCTAGAAGGTTAAATAGAAACTTGCATATAACCATTGTGGCTTTGTGTAGGTAAGAATCGTTCTTGCTAGATACCCATAGCAGCCACGTAAAACATGCAACAACAATTAGAGGATGTCTAACTTGTTTTTGCAGGGTATGTTGTGATATGATATGGCCAAAGACATGATGAGATATATTTGATGTATGAGATGATCAAGTTTTGTATAGTTAATCACGACTTGCATGTCGATGAATACGGCAACCGGCAGGAGCCATAGGGTAGTCTTAATTATTGTATGACATGCATGTCAATCATTAAGCACTATGTAATGTTTTACTTTATCGCTAAATGGTAGCAATAGCTGTAGAAGCATGGTTGGCATGACAACCCCGATGGCGACACGATGATGGAGATTATGGTGTTATGCTGGTGATGATGGAGATCATGCTGGTGCTTTTGAGATGGAGATTAAAAGCACAATATGATGGCCATATCATGTCACTTATTATTTGCATGTCATGTTAATCCTTTTATGCATCTTATTTTGCTTAGGATGGCAGTAGCATTATAAGTTGATCTGTCACTAAAATTTCAAGATAAAATTGTGTTCTCCCCAAGTGTGCACCATTGCGAAAGTTCATCATTTCGAAGCACCACGTGATGATCAGGTGTGATAGACTCTACGTTCGCATACAATGGGTGCAAGCCAGTTTTGCGCATGCGAAACACTTGGGTTAAACTTGATGAGCCTAGCATGTACAAACATGGCCTCGAAGCACAAGGGACCGAAAGGTCGAACATGTGTCACGTAGTAGATATGATCAATATAGAGATGTTCACCATTGAAACCACCTCATCTCATGTGATGATCGGACTTGGGTTGGTGAATTTGGATAATGCTACACTCGGACAACCGGTGGGATGTTGATTTGAGTGGGAGTTCTTAGATAATATGATTAATTGAACTCATTTATCATGAACAATAGTCTAAACTATCTTTGCAAATTATGTTTATATCAATGGCTCGTGCGGTAGCTCCCCTGAATTTCAATGTGTTCCTAGAGAAAGTTAAGCTGAAAGATGATGGAAGCAACTTTGTAGACTGGGCCCGTAATGATAGAGGCTAAGGTGTCCCGTCTTTCGATGAGATGGTGGATTTCGCTTTGGTGGAAGTCGACTTTGACGATCCGACTACGAACGTGCGAGGACGTCGCGCCTTAGCAATCGCTAAACCAACTCCGAGATGTTATTGACCACGCCGGAGCACGATCAACCTGACCACGAGGGTCTGTTTCCTGCGAGCAAACGAAGAACAAGCAAGAAACTAAGATTGCAATCTGGATATTGCGAATATAAGATGAAAGCTTTATTGATCAAGGTGGGGTTCTGTGACGCCTTTGTCTGGTCGTTGAACACAAACGAAGTACGCGAAGTTGCAGCTATGGCGAACTTTTAATCTAAACAAAACCCAAAGTCTAAACGATGCCCTAAGGGCTGTATATATGGAGGAAGAGGGGGGGGGAATTTCGTGGCCCTTGGTGGAGGGGTCCGAAATCAACCCTATCTCTTGTTTCCCCACACATACGGACTCTAAAAATAGCCTATACTTATGTATTTCGAAATTACATGGGCCTGGCCCAATAATAAGGTGACGCAGCACCTAAAATAGCCTCGGGACGAAATTTATGAAGTGGCATCTTGTATATTTCGTCCAAGGCTTCATGCACCCATTATGGTGGCTTCAAAGTCCTGAAATCATCACTTGTAACTCCGTTCTTGTTCCCCTTGCGCATGCCATCATCTCCATGCTTGTTCTTGCTCCAATGTTCATCCTTCTCCAAGCTAGGCCCTTCATTCGTAAGCAAAACAAATGTATCCAATTTAGGCAGCATCATATTCTCATGAACATTAGAATCATTACCAAGAAACGAAAGTACCTGGTAATTTAGTTGGCGTGCACGAGCTCTAGTAATTGGTCCAGCATGTATAGCAGCAGGGGCTGTGGGTGTAACAATTGTATTGATGTCCTCATCATCCTCCCCTTCTTGAAATGAAATCGTCCTCGACGGAAGTTCATCTTCCTCACCCAAATAAGGCTTCAAATCTGCAATGTTAAAAGTGGGACTAACCCCAAAATCTGCAGGCAGCTCAAGTTTATATGTATTATCATTTATTTTCTCTAACACCTTAAAGGGACCATCAGCACGTGGCATTAACTTTGATTTGCGCAAATCAGGAAATCTATCCTTACGCAAATGTAACCAAACAAGATCTCCAGGTGCAAATACAACATGTTTTCTACCCTTATCTCCAGCAAGTTTATATTTAGCATTCATGCGCTCAATGTTTTCCTTAGTTAACTCATGCATTTTTAAAATCAATTCAGCACGTTGTTTAGCATCAAAATTAACCTTCTCCGAAGATGGAAGAGGCAACAAATCAATAGGTGCACGAGGTAGGAAACCATACACAACTTCAAAAGGGCACATCTTAGTAGTAGAATGCAATGAACGATTATAAGCAAATTCAATATGAGGCAAGCATTCCTCCCACATTTTCTTATTATTCTTCAAAACAGCCCTAAGCATAGTAGACAACGTTCTATTGACTACTTCAGTTTGTCCATCAGTTTGGGGGTGACAAGTAGTACTAAAAAGCAGTTTAGTCCCCAACTTAGCCCATAAACATCTCCAAAAGTGGCTAAGAAATTTAGTATCACGATCTGAAACAATAGTATTTGGCACACCATGCAAGCGAATAATTTCACGAAAGAACAAATCAGCAACATTAACAGCGTCATCACTTTTATGACATGGTATAAAGTGTGCTATTTTCGAGAATCTATCCACGACAACAAATATGCTATCCCTCCCCTTCTTTGTTCGAGGTAAACCTAAAACAAAGTCCATAGATATATCCTCCCAAGGAACACTAGGTACAGGCAAAGGCATATATAAACCATGAGGATTGAGTCGTGACTTAGCTTTTTGACATGTATTGCAGCGAGCAATAAAACGCTCAACATCCCGTCTCATCTTTGGCCAAAAGAAATGTGTAGCAAGTACGTCCTCCGTCTTCTTCACGCCAAAGTGTCCCATTAATCCTCCTCCATGCGCCTCCTGCAACAACAAAAGACGAACGGAGCTAGCTGGAATGCATAGCTTGTTAGCACGAAACACAAATCCATCGTTAACAACAAACTTGTTCCACATTCTTCCTTCTTTACAATTCTGCATTACATCTTTAAAATCAGCATCATGCACATATTGATCTTTGATGGTCTCCAAACCAAATATTTTGAAGTCAAGTTGTGAAAGCATAGTATAGCGACGAGACAATGCATCAGCAATAACATTTTCTTTTCCCTTCTTGTGTTTAATGACATAAGGGAAAGTCTCAATGAATTCAACCCATTTAGCATGTCTACGATTCAGTTTAGCTTGACTTTTAATATGTTTCAAAGATTCATGATCAGAATGTATAACAAATTCTTTGGGCCATAAATAATGTTGCCATGTTTCTAAAGTTCGAACAAGAGCATATAATTCTTTATCATAAGTAGAATAATTCAGACTAGGCCCACTCAATTTTTCAGAAAAGTATGCAACAGATTTGCCATCTTGTAATAACACACCTCCTAATCCAATTCCACTAGCATCACATTCAAGCTCAAAAGTCTTATTAAAATCAGGAAGTTGGAGTAAAGGAGCATGTGTCAACTTATCTTTCAATACCGTGAAGGCTTCTTCCTGTGTAGTACCCCAAAGAAAAGGCACATCTTTCTTTGTAAGCTCATTGAGAGGTGCAGCAATGGTGCTGAAATCTCTCACAAAACGCCTATAGAATCCAGCGAGGCCAAGAAAACTCCTCACTTGTGTGACCGTTTTGGGCTGCGGCCAACTCTCAATAGCTTCAATCTTGGCTTTATCAACTTCAATTCCCTGTGGAGTAACAACATAGCCAAGAAAAGATACTCGGTCGGTGCAAAAGGTGCACTTCCCAAGGTTACCAAACAAACGTGCATCACGTAGAGCAATAAAAACAGCACGTAAATGTTCCAAATGTTCCTCCAAAGATCTACTATAAATCAATATGTCATCAAAGTAAACTACCACAAATCGTCCAATGAAAGCACGTAAAACTTCGTTCATTAATCTCATGAAAGTACTAGGTGCATTAGTTAACCCAAAAGGCATGACTAACCACTCATATAATCCAAACTTAGTTTTAAATGCTGTTTTCCATTCATCTCCCAATTTCATACGAATTTGATGGTAGCCACTACGCAAATCAACTTTGGAGAATATTGTAGAGCCACTCAATTCATCAAGCATATCATCTAGCCTAGGAATAGGATGACGATAACGAATAGTGATATTATTAATGCCTCTACAATCAACACACATACGTGATGTACCATCCTTTTTCGGCACTAGAATAATAGGAACAGCACAAGGACTAAGGGATTCGCGTATATAACCTTTGTCGAGAAGCTCTTGTACTTGACGCATAATCTCCTTCGTCTCCTCTGGATTGGTACGGTATGGTGCACGGTTTGGCAGTGAAGCACCGGGAATTAAGTCAATCTGATGCTCAATCCCTCAAATAGGCGGTAATCCCGGTGGCACGTCTTGTGGAAAGACGTCAGCGAACTCCTGCAAAATGTTAGTGACAGCAGGAGGCAAAGAGGAAGGCACGTCCTCGAATGAAAATAATGCCTCTTTGCACACAAAAGCATAGCAAACAGATTTGCTGAAATCTAGCTCATCAATATCAGATTTGGTGGCAAATAAACATGCACTTTTCAATTTAATTTCAGAAGCAACACTAGATGGTTTATTATTAGGCTTCATTTGTTGCTTAAATTCTTTTGCCACAATCTGATTTTCACTCTTATTCGTCTCCTGTTTTGCTTTATTAGCTCTATTAATATCATCTTTCAAAATGGAATCAGGAGTCATAGGAAGCAAAGTAATATTTTTATCCTTATGAACAAGAGTATAGTGATTGTTTCTACCATGGTGTACAGAATTTTTATCAAATTGCCATGGTCTACCAATTAATAAGGAACATGCTTGCATAGGTACCACATCACAATCAACATAATCAGCATATGTAGAGATACTAAAATGCACACGAACAGTACGTGTTACCTTAACCTTGCCGCTGTTGTTGAACCATTGGATGTAGTAAGGATGTGGATGTGGTCTTGTGGTGAGAGAAAGCTTCTCCACCATCTCCATGCTAGCCAAGTTGTTGCAGCTCCCTCCGTCTATTATGACGCGCACAGAACGTTCCTTCACAACTCCCTTGGTATGGAACAAATTGTGCCTCTGATTTTGCTCAGCTTGTGTGACCTGCACACTCAAAACACGTTGAGCAACTAAACATTCATATCTGTCAGCGTCTTCAGGAGCCATGTATTGCGTCTCATGATCAGAATCATCTCCACCATGTTCTTCACGTGTAATAAGAGCCAATGTCTCCTCATCATAGTCACTAGCGGACTCATATCCACCATCCGCGGTAGCAATCATCACACGCGGAGATTTGCATTCCCTCGCATAATGACCTCCTCCCTTACAACGACGACAAATAAGATCACTTGTGTGCCCTGTTGATGCCATGGAAGAAGAAGAACGCTGTGCAGGCCCCGCAGGTGCGCTCTTGGCAGATAATGGTGGTTGTGCCTGTTTTCTTGTATCACGGCTGGAGGTGGCACCAGATGGAGGTGCTGGTGCAGTTGAAGTAGAAGATGCACGTGGTGTCCATGATGAAGGTCGGCCTGCAGAAAAGTTAGTTCGCCCCAATGCTTGTCGATCCTGCACTTCACGTTCAGCTTTACAAGCAAGATGGAATAAACGAGTGATATTAGTATACTCCTTATAGTCTAAAATGGTCTGAATCTCTCTATTTAATCCACCCAGAAAACGTGCAAGCATAGCTTCATTCTCCTCAACAATACCACATCTAATCATGCCAGTTTGTAATTCCTGATAATATTCTTCTACAGAATTTTTCCCTTGTCTTAAACGCTGCAATTTTTGAAGCAATTCACGTTGATAATATGGTGGAACCCAACGCGTACGCATAGAAGTTTTCAAAGCAGCCCAAGTAGTTGGAATAGGATATAATCTACAATGTTCAGACCACCATACACATGCAAAACTAGTGAAAGCACAAACAGCAGCAGCAACTCGTCTCTCCTCAGGATATTGTAAACATGTAAATCGTTGTTCAGTTTCTAACTCCCAAGTAAGATATATATCAGGAACATATCTACCCTCAAATGGTGGAATATTCAATTTCAGTTTAGGAATATGGACATCATCTCGTACCTGAGGTGGTGGTGCAGGCCTACCATTACGAATATATACCTGAGGTCGACCTGCTGGTGGTGGTACAGGTGGCTGCTCGTAGATCTGATTTTGATCAACCTCATCCTCATAATCGCCCGCATACTCATCATCCTCCTGGGTACCAGCAGGAGCAGTAGCAGGAGCCAAAGAAGCACCAACAGCAGTAACAGCGGCACCAAAATTTTGTACTGGCACAATAGGAACACGCTGTGCTCGTCCATACTGATGCGGAAGGGGGCGTAGTTGTTGTTGTTGCAGAGGTGCGACAGGTGCAGCCGGTGGTGGAAGACGCGCAAGCAGTTCATTAAATCTGTTGTCGAGCTTTGTTTCGAACGTCTTCTCAAGGCCCGTGATCTTCTCCATGGCCTCTTCAAAATTGTTCAGCACATCTTGTACCTGTTCAGTCATCATTTGCTGAAACTTATCATGAAGCTCCTTGTTCGATAAGTTCTCCCAGTCAATCTCGTCGGCTTGTGATCCTGGCATGGTTAGCAGCAATAGAAACACACAAGAATATGATCCTACAGACTACTAAGAAGTGGTGGTGGATGTATCACAAATCCGTCAAGCAAATCTCAAATTCTTACCAGTTCTTACCCAGCAGCAGGCGGTGATCGGCAACCGTTGTAGTCAAAAACTCTCAAAGCTTGGATAGAGCGATTACCAGGGAGAGTCAAACACACGACGTAGATGTATGTGGAGCTGGGAAGGCTTATAGTATGGTAGCAAAAAGGGTCAGCAATAATCAATTCAGAGATGCAAAGTTGAATAAACGCTCAACGACGGTACTGTGCTGGTCCTAGGCTAGACTGTGCTAGAGACGCGAGCCTAGAACACCAACAAAATCACGGCGCGGCACGTAAACAAGGGAAAAGCACACTCTGAATTTTTTTTTCGCTCTTTTTTTTTGCGCTCTTTTTTTTTGCGCTCTTTTTTTTGCGAAAAATCACTATAATGGCGAGTGTCTCAAAACTCTTCTTAGCTCAAACTGACAGGATGGGCACGAAATTTTTTCGACCAATTTTTTTTTTTGACTGTCCGAACCCAAAAACTGGAAACGGGTCAAAAAAAACTTCCTATAATGGCACATGTCTCAAAACACTCAGAAACACCTAAAAATAGGATAGCCAGAAATTTTTTCGAAAAATGCGTTTTCGAAAAATTTTGGGCCTAAACGGAGCGTGGCTACCCGACTCTTTTTTTTTCCGAAACCTACTCCGGCAAGGAAACACGAATCGGAATCTAGATGGATCTCGAAAACAAACCTAATATGCAAGGAACTCGGATTGGTGGTGGATATATGGTGGTGGTATATGGCAGCGGTGGTGGTAGCGGTGGTAGTATATGGATATGGATATGAATCGGTGGTGGTATATGAATCGGTGGTGGTATATGGATACGGATTCGGAGCGGTGGCGGATAAGCGGTGGTGGTAGATGGCAGGGGCGATGATGATGGTGCGGCGGCGGCGTGACAACTTATGACCAGAACTCGAAACTCTAAAAGACTAGACTCTAAGACCAGCAACTAGACACGACGATGCAACCGCATATTCAACAAAGCAAAACCCTAAAAAGATTATGCAAAGGCTCAGATTGGTTCGGATATGATGAACTAACCCTAATTTTTTTTGTGGCTTTTTCGTGGACTGTAGGTATGAAGAACAGACTCGATCTAAACTACGAAAAACTGTAAAATCTCACCGAGCAACCTGGAAATCTGATACCACTTGATAGAGGCAAAGGTGTCCCGTCTTTCGATGAGATGATGGATATCGCTTTGGTGGAAGTCGACTTTGACGATCCGACTACGAACGTGCGAGGACGTCGCGCCTTAGCAATCGCTAAACCAACTCCGAGAGGTTATTGACCACGCCGGAGCACGATCAACCTGACCACGAGGGTCTGTTTCCTGCGAGCAAACGAAGAACAAGCAAGAAACTAAGATTGCAATCTGGATATTGCGAATATAAGATGAAAGCTTTATTGATCAAGGTGGGGTTCTGTGACGCCTTTGTCTGGTCGTTGAACACAAACGAAGTACGTGAAGTTGCAGCTATGGTGAACTTTTAATCTAAACAAAACCCAAAGTCTAAACGATGCCCTAAGGGCTGTATATATGGAGGAAGAGGGGGGAATTTCGTGGACCTTGGTGGAGGGGTCCGAAATCAACCCTATCTCTTGTTTCCCCACACATACGGACTCTAAAAATAGCCTATACTTATGTATTTCGAAATTACATGGGCCTGGCCCAATAATAAGGTGACGCAGCACCTAAAATAGCCTCGGGACGAAATTTATGAAGTGGCATCTTGTATATTTCGTCCAAGGCTTCATGCACCCATTATGGTGGCTTCAAAGTCCTGAAATCATCACTTGTAACTCCGTTCTTGTTCCCCTTGCGCATGCCATCATCTCCATGCTTGTTCTTGCTCCAATGTTCATCCTTCTCCAAGCTAGGCCCTTCATTTGTAAACAAAACAAATGTATCCAATTTAGGCAGCATCATATTCTCATGAACATTAGAATCATTACCAAGAAACGAAAGTACCTGGTAATTTAGTTGGCGTGCACGAGCTCTAGTAATTGGTCCAGTATGTATAGTAGCAGGGGCTGTGGGTGTAACAATTGTATTGATGTCCTCATCAGGTCTTGTGGTGAGAGAAAGCTTCTCCACCATCTCCATGCTAGCCAAGTTGTTGCAGCTCCCTCCGTCTATTATGACGCGCACAGAACGTTCCTTCACAACTCCCTTGGTATGGAACAAATTGTGCCTCTGATTTTGCTCAGCTTGTGTGACCTGCACACTCAAAACACGTTGAGCAACTAAACATTCATACCTGTCAGCGTCTTCAGGAGCCATGTATTGTGTCTCATGATCAGAATCATCTCCACCATGTTCTTCACGTGTAATAAGAGCCAAAGTCTCCTCATCATAGTCACTAGCGGACTCATATCCACCATCCGCGGTAGCAATCATCACACGCGGAGATTTGCATTCCCTCGCATAATGACCTCCTCCCTTACAACGACGACAAATAATATCACTTGTGTGCCCTGTTGATGCCATGGAAGAAGAAGAACTCCGTGCAGGCCCAGCAGGTGCGCTCTTGGCAGATAATGGTGGTTGTGCCTGTTTTCTTGTATCACGACTGGAGGAGGCACCTAATTGAGGTGCTGGTAAGGAAACACAAATCGGAATCTAGATGGATCTCGAAAACAAACCTAATATGCAAGGAACTTGGATTGGTGGTGGATATATGGTGGTGGTATATGGCAGCGGTGGTGGTAGCGGTGGTAGTATATGGATATGGATCGGTGGTGGTATATGGACACGGATTGGTGGTGGTATATGGATACGGATTCGGAGCGGTGGCGGATAAGCGGTGGTGGTAGATGGCAGGGGCGATGATGATGGTGCGGCGGCGGCGTGACAACTTATGACCAGAACTCGAAACTCTAAAAGACTAGACTCTAAGACCAGCAACTAGACACGACGATGCAACCGCAAATTCAACAAAGCAAAACCCTAAAAAGATTATGCAAAGGCTCAGATTGGTTCGGATATGATGAACTAACCCTAATTTTTTTGTGGCTTTTTCGTGGACTGTAGGTATGAAGAACAGACTCGATCTAAACTACGAAAAACTGTAAAATCTCACCGAGCAACCTGGAAATCTGATACCACTTGATAGAGGCTAAGGTGTCCCGTCTTTCGATGAGATGGTGGATTTCGCTTTGGTGGAAGTCGACTTTGACGATCCGACTACGAACGTGCGAGGACGTCGCGCCTTAGCAATCGCTAAACCAACTCCGAGAGGTTATTGACCACGCCGGAGCACGATCAACCTGACCACGAGGGTCTGTTTCCTGCGAGCAAACGAAGAACAAACAAGAAACTAAGATTGCAATCTGGATATTGCGAATATAAGATGAAAGCTTTATTGATCAAGGTGGGGTTCTGTGACGCCTTTGTCTGGTCGTTGAACACAAACGAAGTACGCGAAGTTGCAGCTATGGCGAACTTTTAATCTAAACAAAACCCAAAGTCTAAACGATGCCCTAAGGGCTGTATATATGGAGGAAGAGGGGGGAATTTCGTGGCCCTTGGTGGAGGGGTCCGAAATCAGCCCTATCTCTTGTTTCCCCACACATACGGACTCTAAAAATAGCCTATACTTATGTATTTCGAAATTACATGGGCCTGGCCCAATAATAAGGTGACGCAGCACCTAAAATAGCCTCGGGACGAAATTTATGAAGTGGCATCTTGTATATTTCGTCCAAGGCTTCATGCACCCATTATGGTGGCTTCAAAGTCCTGAAATCATCACTTGTAACTCCGTTCTTGTTCCCCTTGCGCATGCCATCATCTCCATGCTTGTTCTTGCTCCAATGTTCATCCTTCTCCAAGCTAGGCCCTTCATTTGTAAACAAAACAAATGTATCCAATTTAGGCAGCATCATATTCTCATGAACATTAGAATCATTACCAAGAAACGAAAGTACCTGGTAATTTAGTTGGCGTGCACGAGCTCTAGTAATTGGTCCAGTATGTATAGTAGCAGGGGCTGTGGGTGTAACAATTGTATTGATGTCCTCATCAGTACCACATCACAATCAACATAATCAGCATATGTAGAGATACTAAAATGCACACGAACAGTACGTGTTACCTTAACCTTGCCGCTGTTGTTGAACCATTGGATGTAGTAAGGATGTGGATGTGGTCTTGTGGTGAGAGAAAGCTTCTCCACCATCTCCATGCTAGCCAAGTTGTTGCAGCTCCCTCCGTCTATTATGACGCGCACAGAACGTTCCTTCACAACTCCCTTGGTATGGAACAAATTGTGCCTCTGATTTTGCTCAGCTTGTGTGACCTGCACACTCAAAACACGTTGAGCAACTAAACATTCATATCTGTCAGCGTCTTCAGGAGCCATGTATTGCGTCTCATGATCAGAATCATCTCCACCATGTTCTTCACGTGTAATAAGAGCCAATGTCTCCTCATCATAGTCACTAGCGGACTCATATCCACCATCCGCGGTAGCAATCATCACACGCGGAGATTTGCATTCCCTCGCATAATGACCTCCTCCCTTACAACGACGACAAATAAGATCACTTGTGTGCCCTGTTGATGCCATGGAAGAAGAAGAACGCTGTGCAGGCCCCGCAGGTGCGCTCTTGGCAGATAATGGTGGTTGTGCCTGTTTTCTTGTATCACGGCTGGAGGTGGCACCAGATGGAGGTGCTGGTGCAGTTGAAGTAGAAGATGCACGTGGTGTCCATGATGAAGGTCGGCCTGCAGAAAAGTTAGTTCGCCCCAATGCTTGTCGATCCTGCACTTCACGTTCAGCTTTACAAGCAAGATGGAATAAACGAGTGATATTAGTATACTCCTTATAGTCTAAAATGGTCTGAATCTCTCTATTTAATCCACCCAGAAAACGTGCAAGCATAGCTTCATTCTCCTCAACAATACCACATCTAATCATGCCAGTTTGTAATTCCTGATAATATTCTTCTACAGAATTTTTCCCTTGTCTTAAACGCTGCAATTTTTGAAGCAATTCACGTTGATAATATGGTGGAACCCAACGCGTACGCATAGCAGTTTTCAAAGCAGCCCAAGTAGTTGGAATAGGATATAATCTACAATGTTCAGACCACCATACACATGCAAAACTAGTGAAAGCACAAACAGCAGCAGCAACTCATCTCTCCTCAGGATATTGTAAACATGTAAATCGTTGTTCAGTTTCTAACTCCCAAGTAAGATATATATCAGGAACATATCTACCCTCAAATGGTGGAATATTCAATTTCAGTTTAGGAATATGGACATCATCGCGTACCTGAGGTGGTGGTGCAGGCCTACCATTACGAATATATACCTGAGGTCGACCTGCTGGTGGTGGTACAGGTGGCTGCACGTAGTGTTGATTTTGATCAACCTCATCCTCATAGTCTCCCACATAATCATCCTCCTCCGCATCAGCAGCAGGAGCCACAGAAGTATCAACAGCAGCACCAACAGTTTGGCCAAACGCAAGAGGAACACGGCTTGCTCGGCGGAGGTCTGCTTCGCGACGTGGAGGCAGACGTTGTTGTTGTTGGAGAGGTGCGTTAGCTGCAGCGGGTGGTGGTGGTGGAAGACGCGCGAGCAATTCATTAAACTTGTTATCGAGCTTTGTTTCGAACGTCTTCTGATAGAGGCAAAGGTGTCCCGTCTTTCGATGAGATGGTGGATTTCGCTTTGGTGGAAGTCGACTTTGACGATCCGACTACGAACGTGCGAGGACGTCGCGCCTTAGCAATCGCTAAACCAACTCCGAGAGGTTATTGACCACGCCGGAGCACGATCAACCTGACCACGAGGGTCTGTTTCCTGCGAGCAAACGAAGAACAAGCAAGAAACTAAGATTGCAATCTGGATATTGCGAATATAAGATGAAAGCTTTATTGATCAAGGTGGGGTTCTGTGACGCCTTTGTCTGGTCGTTGAACACAAACGAAGTACGCGAAGTTGCAGCTATGGCGAACTTTTAATCTAAACAAAACCCAAAGTCTAAACGATGCCCTAAGGGCTGTATATATGGAGGAAGAGGGGGGGAATTTCGTGGCCCTTGGTGGAGGGGTCCGAAATCAACCCTATCTCTTGTTTCCCCACACATATGGACTCTAAAAATAGCCTATACTTATGTATTTCGAAATTACATGGGCCTGGCCCAATAATAAGGTGACGCAGCACCTAAAATAGCCTCGGGACGAAATTTATGAAGTGGCATCTTGTATATTTCGTCCAAGGCTTCATGCACCCATTATGGTGGCTTCAAAGTCCTGAAATCATCACTTGTAACTCCGTTCTTGTTTCCCTTGCGCATGCCATCATCTCCATGCTTGTTCTTGCTCCAATGTTCATCCTTCTCCAAGCTAGGCCCTTCATTTGTAAGCAAAACAAATGTATCCAATTTAGGCAGCATCATATTCTCATGAACATTAGAATCATTACCAAGAAACGAAAGTACCTGGTAATTTAGTTGGCGTGCACGAGCTCTAGTAATTGGTCCAGTATGTATAGCAGCAGGGGCTGTGGGTGTAACAATTGTATTGATGTCCTCATCACGTAATCTGAGGATTATCCTCACGGCTGCCCAAAAGTCTTATGCCCTTGATGCACTGCTTGGTGCACCACCCCCTCCAGCGAATGTGGACGTTGTGAACGACTGGCAGTCGCGTGTTGATGACTACTCAATAGTTCAGTGTGCCATGTTGTATGGCTTAGAACCGGGACTTCAAAGGCATTTTGAATGTCATGGAGCATATGAGATGTTCCAAGAGTTCAAGTTTATCTTTGAGAAGAATGCCCGGATCAAGAGGTATGAGACCTTCTATGCCTACAAGATGGAGGAGAACGGGTCTGCCGGTGAGCACATACTCAGAATGTCTGGGTACTAAAACCGTCTGGCTAAGTTGGGAGTTGAGATCCCGCCACAGGCTGTCACTAACACAGTTCTTCAATCTCTACCACCTAGATACAAGAGCTTTGTGTTGAACTATAACATGCAAGGGATGAACAAGTCAGTCTCTGAGCTGTTCACGATGCTGAAAGTCACTGAGTCAGACATCCAGAAGGAGCATCAAGTGTTAATGGTGAATAAAACCACTAGTTTCAATAAAGGAAATAGAAAGAAAGGAAACTTCAAGAAAGGTGGCAAGGCAGTTGCTCCTCCCGTGAAGAAACCCAAGGTTGGACCCAAGCCGGAGACTAGGTACTTCTATTGCAAGGGAACTAGCCACTGGAAGCGGAACTCCCCCAAGTATCTGGCCGACAACAAGGGGGACAACGTCAACAAAGGTATATATGATATACATGTTATTGATGTGTACCTTACCAACTCTCGTTGTAGTGCCTAGGTATTTGATACCGGTTCGGTTGCTCAAATTTGCAACTCAAAGCAGTAACTATGGAATAGATAGAGGTTGGCGAAGGACGAAGTGACGATGCGCGTGGGAAATGGTTCCAAGGTTGATGTGATCATCGTTGGCAATCTCGCACTTCGATTACCATCAGGATTAGTGATGAACCTGAAATTTAGTGCATGCGTTGACCATGAACATTATATCTGGATCTTGTTTAATGTGAGACGGTTACTCATTTAAATCATAGAATAATGGTTGTTCTATTTATATGGGTAATATCTTTTATGGTCATGCACCCATTGTGAGGGGCTTATTCTTATTAAATCTCGATAGTGATGATACACATGTTCATAACATTGATGCCAAAAGATGTAGAGTTGATAATGATAGTACCACTTTCATGTGGCACTGCCGCTTAGGTCATATTGGTGTAAAGCACATGAAGAAACTCCATGCTGATGGACTTTTGGAGTCACTTGATTTTGAATCACTTGACACATGCGAACCATGCCTCATGGGCAAGATGAGTAAGACCCCATTTTTCGGAACAATGGAACAGGCAAGTGACTTGTTGGAAATCATACATAATGATGTGTGCGGTTCGACGAGCGTTGACGCGCGTGGTGGATATTGTTACTTTATCACCTTCACCGGTGATTTGAGTAGATTTGGGTATATTTACTTAATGAAGCACAAGTCTGAGACGTTTGAAAAGTTCAAGCAATTTCATAGTGAAGTTGAGAATCATCGTAACAAGATGATCAAATTCCTACGATCTGATCGAGGGGGAGAGTATCTGAGTTATGAGTTTGGCAATCACTTAAAACAATGTGGAATTGTTTCACAGTTGACACCACCTGGAACACCACAGCGTAATGGTGTGCCCGAACATCGTAATCGTACCTTACTGGATATGGTGCGTTCTATGATGTCTCTCGCCGACCCGCCATTATCATTCTGGGTTATGCGTTAGAGACAGCTACATTCACTTTAAATAGGGCACCATCTAAGTCTGTGGAGACGACACCGTATGGACTGTGGTTTGGCAAGAAACCTAAGTTGTCGTTTCTTAAGGTTTGAGGCTGCGATGCTTATGTCAAAAGGCTTGAGCCGAAACTCAAACTCAAAGCAGACAAATGCGTCTTCATAGCATACCCAAAAGAGACAGTTGGGTAAACCTCCTACCGCAGATCTGAAGGCAAAGTGTTTGTCACAAAGACCGGGTCCTTTCTCGAGAAAGAATTTGATGCGGAGCATCCCACGATCATCCCCATGGATGCACCTACACCTCCAACGACACCACTTGGACCAATGATAAGAGCCCGAGCCAAGGCTATCGAAGATAAGGTGAACTCACTCCTCTCCAAACTCTCACTTCCTATGCATGAGACATGGATACTACCTAAGTCTCAGATGTTGTGCATGATTAGGTATCAAAAGGATCCTCCCGAAGATGCACGTGAAGATGTACAAGACCCCAAGTTCACGGATGAAGAAGACTTACGAAAGGAGTCAAGGACACCTCCCAGGCCCCGGACATCCGGCCACGACCCCAGACGTCCGGCCCATAGAGCTTCACCCACCACAGCCGCTCAGCCACCAGGAGACTACAGGGCCCGGACATCCGGCCCTTCCCAAGCACCCGGAAATCTGGCTGCCAGCCCGGATATCCGGACAGCCTCGAACCCGAGAGCAACATGGCTAGCTTCACCAGCCCGGACATTCGGCCTCCACAGCCCGGACATTCGACCCTCCGCGAACGCCCGGACATCCGGCCCGACGCTCGGACGTCCGGCCTCCCCTGTCTACGCACAGTGTAAGGGCCCAAGGCCCGGGTACCCCTTCGCCCACCTAGACAATATATACTCCTCCTCGTCCTTCTTTCTAGGGTTAGCAAAGGATTAGCTCATATTTCGTGTGAGAGCTTTGCTCATCCACTTGGTTACCTTCTCCTCGGAGATTCGAGCCTCCACCGGAGAAGATCCCCCAAGAAGATTCAAGACCCCTTTTTAGGGAAGAACTCAAGACATCCTTTGGAGAAGAACCGGCTACCGTGTACCATCCGTTGTTGACTTTGGATCTTGTATCTCCTATCGTGTTTCGAGGATCTAGCACTTGTGTAATCATTCTTGTTGGTTTGAGTGTCTCTCTTGTGTTTTCCCCGTGTTTACCCTCGTTTCTGATGCGGAGCATCCCATGGTCATCTCCATGTACACCTTCATAGCACATCAAGCCCCAAGTGGACCTACCGGACTTAAGGTGAACCCGCTCTATCGGATTTCGGGTTCCGTCAGACCCTTGAGGTTCGAACACTGGGGTGCGCGTGGAGATTTCGCCTTCTACCTACCTGCACCCCTCCGCCGCGCTGACATCTAAGCTATGGAAAGAACAGTACAAGAGACATAGGGTTTATACTGGTTCGGGCCACCGTTGTGGTGTAATACCCTACTCCAGTGTGTGGTGTGGTGGATTGCCTCTTGGGCTGATGATGATGAGCAATACAAGGAAGAACAGCCTCGCGAGGATCTGCTCTTGGCTGTGGGGATGAACTGCTAGGAGGAGTTCAGTCACCCTTCTCTCTCTCTTCTCGATTCTCTCTCTGATTTCCGATCCTCTCTCTGATTTTCCCCCCTTTCACCCTATGGGTGGCTAGTCCTATTTATCGGTAAAGGCCCTGGGCCTCTTCCCAAATATTGAGCAGGAAGGGCGCCGACAATTGGCCATTTTGAAGGGGAACATCTGGTACACTTATCCTGACTAAAGTTGGTCGTCGCCTGCCAAAGGCTCTGGTGGTGACGCTGGCTTGGGCTCCACAATGATGTCCTTCCTGCCGTTGGACTGGTCTTGGTCTCGTTGCACCGAAACGGGTGCCTTTTCTTGATGCTCTCTCCTGCGCTTGCTCCCTTTGCACCAAAGAGGAAAGGAGGACACTGCGTGGGCTGGCGCCCACCTGGCGCCCTTGGTCGTCATGGCTTGCGTCACGGGCACCTCGTGAGGTACCCCGTCTTGATCTCTCCGCCTCCTCGCGAGCCAGCCTGATGTGGCCGTGCCTGAGGAAGCTCCGTGTCGTCCACCCCGCGAGGCTTGGCCCCTCGCGAGGGTCTTGGGGTTGTGTCGATGAAGATGGGCCGTGATGGGCCCACCTTCGAGCCACGCCGTAGGCCGCAGGCAGGCAAGTCTGGGGACCCCCGTTCCTAGAACGTCGATAGTAGCCCCTGGGGCCCAAGGCGCGCCCGGACTTGGTCATGCAGGGAGGCGAAAGGACAAGGGCGAAGCGCCGCGGGCCGTAACAGCCTGCGGCCTTGGGCACCGTGTGGTGGTTGATTGGGCGTGGGCGGCACTATTCCCCCATGCCCCCCTTATTTTGTGCCTTGCTAGGCAGACTCGTAGTCGTACACAGCCGCTCCCCTTTCTGTTGCTCAAGCGCCCTCTGTCCTTCCTCCGCTCGAACTCCAGCTTCCGTCTTCAACCCAATCTCGAACCTTCCCCCCTTCCTATCGCCATGGCTCCGACGAAGAAGGGAAGAGGGAAGAAACTCGTGCCTCCGCCTTGCTCGCCGCCGTTGGCGGCCCCCGCCGAGGGCTTGGGCAAGGTCAGCTTGGCTCTGGCTACTATCTTTAACGAATGCGGGAGGACAACGGTCTGGCCCGCGTCCCACTTCTCCATCGACAGGATAGCCACCGAGGTCCCGTATTTTGCCGACGCCCTATGGGCGGGTCTGGTTCCCCCCTTTTCTGATTTCTTCAATGTCGTGCTTTCCCACTATCAGATCCACATGGTGCATCTGGGTCCTGAATCCATCACCCTCCTTTCGGTCTTTGCCTTTGTTTGCGAGGCAATGATGGGCATCCTTCCTTCGGTTGCCTTGCTGCGCCACTTCTTCTCTCTGGGCCTTGTCGACCCTACCCAATGCTGGGCGTGCGTGAGCTTCGTTGCCGTGTCTGAGACAGCGGCCTTAGGGATTGACTTCAGGCTCCCTCTGCCTGCGGCTGGGTTCCGCGAGCGGTGGCTGTATGTGGATGCAGGGGTACCCAGCCCCCTACTATCGGAGCCAACTTCGCCTGCTGTCCCCAATTCGGGCTGGGGCCAGGAGACGCTTGAGAGCCCCCGGCTCGTCTTCATCAGGCACCGCTTCGCGTTCTTGAGGTCGCTAGGCGTGACAGCGCCCAAGGTGGTGAAGGAGTTCCTGCTACGCCGCATTGCTCCTCTCCAACGCCACTCCCGCCGGATGTGGGCCTTCAGCGGGCGTGATGATCGTATGAGGCTCCAGGAAGAGGACCTGACGCCTGAAGTGCTGAGGACAGTGCTCTTGATCCTGACTGGAGACCCCAACCCCGGTAGCATCCAGCAGGGAGGGGCCTTGCTGTACCTCTGCCAGAACAGGGGCGATTTTGTGAACCAGATGCCTATCTTTGATGAGTGGGGGTCGCGCCCCGCCGGCCTCCAGGGGCCTCGCGAGAGCCCAGTGATGGTGACTGCCCTTCCAGTCGGCCAAGGCGGCTCTTCCTCAAGTGGCGGAGCAGGGAGGCATGAGGCGCCAGAGGCCGAGGGGGCTCCCAGCGGGGTGACAGCGCCGGGCGATGCTCATGAGGGAGCAGCTCTTGGGGCCCGTGCCGCTGAGGCTAAGGGTGGCAAGCAGCTGCCCTCGGCGCGTGCGACTGAGGCCCCTGAGGCTCCAGCCGCTTCTCTTGGCGAGGCAATCGGCTGCGCGCATCAGGCAGGCGCCCCTGACGCGGATCGCCTTGACGCTCCATCTTCGTCGCAGGTTGATCCCTGCGCTCAACTCTTGGGCCGCTTCCGCGTGGACTTTGAGGCCCTCCGGAAGAGAAGGAAGACGTGCTTGAGCGCGCCTGGGAGCGTCGCGCTCTTCGCCAAGGATTCCTTCGAAGGGCGGCTGACGCGGTGAGCCTGCTTGGTGAGGAGCTTGCTGATGAAGACGCGCGCCTTGAGGCTGAGGGCATGCGCCTGGCTGCAGAGAGGTGCGAGCTAGAGGGCGCCATCGCCCTTGCGCGCTATCAGCGCGATCTTGACGACGCAGAGGCCAAGGTGTTGCTAGTGGCCTCTCGGGAGGCCCAATCTCGGGCCGCTGAGGAGGCCCGGGAAGCCGACCGGTGGTGAGAGGCGGTAGAGGAGCGGGCTCGGGAGCACCTGGCCTGGTGCCACTCACTAGAGGAGCAAGTGGAGCTGTGCGAGGCAGCCCTCGCGTTGATGAAGGTGGCCTCTGGCGACCCAGCAGAGCTCCAGAAGCGCGAGGAGGCGCTGACACTGGAAGCCGCCAAACGTACTCGCGAGTACGAGCGCCTGGAGACAAGGGAGCGCTTGGTGACACAGGCGGAGGATGATGTCGATGCACGGGAAGCCTGTGTCCTGGAGGAGGTCGGACGTCGGGTGGCGATGGCGTGCTTGAGCCTCGAGCACGAATTCGAGGAGAGGCTAGAGTTGATCCGGGCCGAGGCTGAAGGTAGGACTGCTGCCTTGAGGGCCAAGCTGGAGGAAGCGACGCGGCGGGCCGATGCTTTTCGGGCCACCCTTGAGGTAGCACAAGGGGAGTCAACCACCTCCCAGGCCGAGGTGCTCCTTCTTCGCTAGTGGGTGGAGGAGGCCGAGGTCGTCGCGCGCCAGAATGCGGAGGAGATACGTCAGCGGCGGATCCTGGAGCATGAGCACGGCCCCATGCTCACCACGCTCCGGGAAAGAGCCAACACAGCCTTGGGCAACCTCTGCGAGGCGGCTGTTGGCGAGCCGCACGCAGTCAACTATGCCGGCAACCTTCAGTTCTTCACCGACATGGTGACGCAGCTGGAGGCGCGGTCGGTCAGGGCCGACAGGTTGGTGGAGGAGAAGAGCCGCGCCCTTCTCGGGTGCGCCTTTTCTCGCGTCTTCAGCCATCTCCAGAACATGGATCCCCACTTCGACTTCGACGCCGCCATCGCCCCAGTCCCCCAGGCCGTCCGAGATGACCTGGCGCACTGGGTGGAAGACAATGTGGATGCTCTTGTCAGGGCCTTCGCTTCAGACAACGACGGCGTGATCGTGGCTGCTGACGAGGGCGGTGTGGTGAACGGCCTTGACGCTGCTGGCGGCGACACAGACAGTGATGGCAAGTTCAGCGACGCCAGCAATGGTTCGGGTGGTGCTCCTGAGGATGCATTGGGGGATTTATCCGACAGATCATGCATCGTTCCTGTTCCCTTACCCTGCATGAATAGAACTCAGGTTTTGGCCTGATGGCTGTGAGAGCATTTTGGAGGGGGAGCCCCTCATGTAAAACTTGTGTTCATCGTATTACATTGCCCATGCGCCCACGCCAAGTGGTTGGCTTAAGCGACGCGCTGGTCGGCTAGTTTACCTTTGTCCCGTGCGGGCCCTGAGGTAGCCTGTGGGAGGCTGTGGTGTCCCGAGTGCTCCCTGATCGAATCCGTAGGATCTGCGGTAAAAAAAACCTCCTCAGAGGACGCGGCAGCGGCAGTCTGGGCTGCGCGCAAGCTAGGCCTGACCCGGCTCGCGAGGGGCTCACGAGGGGAGGCAGCTGAGGCGAAGTGGTAACCAAAACGCGAGAAATTGCTCGAACGAGACTAAGCACGCCTTCCCCGAACACACGCAAATCTCAAATTCGAATCCAACTTAAATCCAGCGGGGGAAAGCGACAACCAAAGGGAAAAGCAACGAAAGCAGACAAAAGGCCGCGCCCGGCACCTAATCTAGTCTTGGACGTCTTCTCACCAGCGCGGAGCTAATTGCTGCCACTGGGCGTGGGAGGGAGCCCCAGGGCCTGAGGCCGGCACCCCTGAGACTCCGGGGCATGTACAGCCCCACTCATTATTTCGTGAGAGTGTCACGGGGCGGCGAGCTTCACAGGCACTGGGCCTTCTTCACAGGAACCGGCCTTGCTTCATATTGCCAGACAAGGGCCCCGCCTTGCGCCACACTCTAGTGCCATCAACGACGACCGGAAACCAGGACGCCGCCGATGGGGTAGAGCGGTTGCCAGCAGTTCCCCCGATGACCATGGGTCCTCCGCCAGGGGCAGGCCCTGAGGCACCTCCCCAGCAGAGGGCCTACCTCTTGAGAACACCTTGCTCCGAACGCCGCGGTGGTGACGTCGGATCTCGGCCCCTCTCCTACAGCCCCCCGCGCCCTCCTCCCGAGGGGTAGGAGACTGTGGGAGCGGGGCTGCTGCTCGCGGTGGCGACCTGCACCTCCTGCGATCCATGATTAGCGTATGATTGCTCTTGAGGAATTAGCGGTACCCGATAATCGTTGCCTCCAGCGTGGCCAGCGGGACCGTCCCGGGGCTCCTGGAAGGGCTCAGCTTCTGGTGCCTCGTCCCCCCAGCTTGGGCTGAGGAGCGAGCCTTGTTCGCCCTGGTCAGGGTGTCCTTGGTCCATCATGAGGGGCACGTATTCTTCTGGCGCCGTCATCCCGAAGGCCATGCCGTAGTGCTCCGCGTGACACGCAGCTCTGCTTGACGCGCCCACCGTGGGGTGGTAGCGTGGCCGTCCACTGGGGCCGTGGGTCGCGTCGAGTCCTTCTTCTTCGCGGACGGGGAGCGGGGGTAGCGCCACCGCCGGTCCGGCAACGACAGCTTTGCTGGCGTTGGAGTAGCCTTGGAGCCCACAGGCGCGCGCGGAGCCCCCGCGCGGGCCTCCCTAGGCTTGAGATGGGAGCTGGGTGCAGAAGGGGTGAGCCCCCGAGGCGGCGAAGCCCAGGAGCTCTGCCACCCGCTCCAGCAGCACGTCACGGCCGCCCTCCAGCAGCCTGCACTGCAGCAGCTCTCGGGCCACCGTGAGCGCGGCCCTCGAGTTCGTCTGCTCCCGGCGGGTGTACGGTGTCGTGGTCGCGGCGTGATTGGAGGCCCTTTCTGCCGACCGCGCTTGCCGCGGTGTGAGAGTTGTCGAAGCCTGTCCGCGTCGCCCGCGGCCCGCAGCGCCCTGCGGACCGCGAGCTGCCTGGGGCACGGGGTCGCCCGAGGCGAGCGGCTCTGCGGGGGCGGGCCATGCCGCCCATGGATCTAGGTTGCCCGCCTGGTCGTCGGACATGGTGATGACGACGCGGCGGGGCACGAAGTGGTAGAAGGTGGATTCCGGCGCACCCCTACCTGGCGTGCCAAATGTCGGATTTCGGGTTCCGGCAGACCCTTGAGGTTCGAACACTGGGGTGCGCGTGGAGATTTCGCCTTCTACCTACCTGCACCCCTCCGCCTCGCTGAGATCTAAGCTATGGAAAGGACAGTACAAGAGACATAGGGTTTATACTGGTTCGGGCCACCGTTGTGGTGTAATACCCTACTCCAGTGTGTGGTGTGGTGGATTGCCTCTTGAGCTGATGATGATGAGCAATACAAGGAAGAATAGCCTCGTGAGGATCTTCTCTTGGCTGTGGGGATGAACTGCTAGGAGGAGTTCAGTCACCCTTCTCTCTCTCTTCTCGATTCTCTCTCTGATTTCCGATCCTCTCTCTGATTTTCCCCCCTTTCACCCTGTGGGTGGCTAGTACTATTTATAGGCAAGGGCCCTGGGCCTCTTCCCAAATATTGAGCGGGAAGGGCGCCAACAATTGGCCATTTTGAAGGGGAACATCTGGTACACTTATCCTGACTAAAGTTGGTCCTCGCCTGCCAAAGGCTCTGGTGGTGACGCTGGCTTGGGCTCCACAATGATGTCCTTCCTGCCGTTGGACTGGTCTTGGCCTCGTTGCACCGAAACGGGTGCCTTTGCTTGATGCTCTTGCTTACACTTGCTCCCTTTGCACCAAACAGGAAAGGAGGACACTGCGCGGGCTGGCGCCCACCTGGCGCCCTTGGTAGTCATGGCTTGCGTCACGGGCACCTCGTGAGGTACCCCGCCTTGATCTCTCCGCCTCCTCGCGAGCCAGCCTGATGTGGCCGTGCCTGAGGAAGCTCCGTGTCGTCCGCCCCGCGAGGCTTGGCCCCTCGCGAGGGTCTTGGGGTTGTGTCGATGAAGACGGGCCATGTTGGGCCCCCCTTCGAGCCACGCCGCAGCCACAGGCAGGCAAGTCTGGGGACCCCCATTCCCAGAACGCCGACACGCTCCTCTTCAAGATTTACATGAATATCCATAGGACTTGGTTGCTACCTCACCATGGATCATTGTGCATCACTAGGTACGAGGACAGCCGCCACCAAGCAGTTGGGGAGCATCCCGGAGGCCAAGGAGAAGGATCCCAAGGCCACAAGGAGGAAGAAGGAGTGCAACAAGGTCAACTCTGCACCTCCCAGGCTACCCCGTGCCCACGGGCCTCGAAGACCCCGTGCGCACGGACTACACAGGGGGTTGGCGCTGGTGCACCCCGTGTGCACGGGCTTGTACCATGCCCACGGGACCCCCGTGCGCACGGGCCCAACTTACCCCGTGCGCACGGGCCCTACAGGATGGCCGGCCGTGGCTGCTGTTTTGGGCCTCCACTTCGTCCCCTTCCTCCACCTACCTATATATACCCCTCTCCCTACTCCATTTAGACTTAGCAAAGTATATGTGAGACATTTGTGATCTTTGCTCCTTGTATCCCCTCCTCTTGGAGATCTAGACCCCTTTTGGGAAGAATCCTTGGGATTATCAAGCCCTCCTCTTGGAGAAGATCAAGATCAAGACCTCACCTAGTGGGAAGAACTTACCTAGTGCTATTTTCCTTGAATTGTTCATGTAATCTTGTGGATCTCATGTGTGCTACTCTAGTGGATGTGATATTTGGGTTTGTTTGAGTGTTTTGTGTCTTGTGCTCTTGAGTGTGCTTCCTCTTTTCTCCCTCCAAGTGTGAAAAGATCCCCTCTAGGGTTTTGCCCTGCAACACCTTGGTATCAAAGCCATGGTTGATCACGAAATTGCAGCCCCCCTTCTTAGTTTCTAGCCTAATTTTGCTTGTTCTTGCCCAATTTCAAAAATCCCCGCAAAAAGAGCCATACAATTTTTTGTGATTTGAAGTTTCTTGTGAGTTTTTGTTGATTTTGATCCGTGGATCTGATGTATAGCAAGTAGATCTACCCCCTCTTGTGTCCCCATACCCAAATTTTTCTTTCCCCCATCGAATTTGACAAGAAAATCACGAAATTTCCGCCTACCCCGTGCACACGGGCTCCCAGCCCCGTGCCCACGGGCCCCGTGTAGTCTCAGGTGACCCCGTGCCCTCGGTACGTGTACCGTGTGCACGGGACCCCGTGTCCACGGGCCTTGGACCCCATGCGCACGGCCCTCCCAGAATCAGCCGCGTCCACTTTACATTTTCGGTCATAACTTCCACTCCCGAACTCGGATTTGGGTGTTCTTTGGCTCGTTGAAAAGCTAGCGACATGCCTGAGCTGCTCATATTTGTTTTACCACCATTTGACGCCATAAAATTTCCTCCATTTTTGCATCTTTTGCATAGGCCATCTGCCATAACTTCCGCACCACTGCATAAAACATCCGCAAACTAACCCATTTTGGTTCCTTTGGTATTTGTGGTTGTTTGAGTTGTGATTTGAGTCTCCTAAGGTGTTTCGGCTAGTTAGGGACGGTTACATCTTCAATCACCACCGAACACTTGTATCGTTCCATCGACTACATCCACCACGAGCTTCCACATCGACGACGACCAACCATCCTTTGAGACCATGTTCAACCGGAAGCAAGGCCGGTTACACCTAACTTCGTGAAAGGTTAAGTGTGACGAAGGTATCCATTCCGTAATGAACTTTTCCTTCCTTGGCATTACATCTTGATATCCCCACCATCTTTGCGCATACCTTCATACCTATTGAGACTAGCTATCCAAGTATTGTCGGGCTTCGCGAAAACTTGTGCACCATAGTGATACGATATCATATTGTTGCATCATTGGATATATCATATAGTGCAATTGCTTGCTCCCGTGCATATCTTGTGATAATTATCTCATGTGTTTGGTTTAGGCTCATTAAGCATAGTGGAAAGGAAGAGGAAAGTCCAAAAAAAATCTTTTAAGCAAGAAAAGAAAGATCATAAGCTTATAAGCAAAGGAGAGTTGAGCATGAAAAGAGATACTTGTGCATGAGGATACATGGAATAGGAAACATTTATCTTGCATACATATAGGTTGGTGCCAAGTGGTGAATCGTGCCCAAGTGTGCAATCAAGCTAGTGCTCTCCGAGTGTTTGTGCAACACGAGCTTAGTCTTCGTTAGGCGATTTTGCATTGCTCATCCCTATAGTTGCACAAGCCCCATTATCCCACCGTGTGTGTTTCTTTATTGCCCTCCTCTATATTTGTGATCACTTGCTTTGCATTTTGAGTCCTTTGGATTTATTTCAACATTTACAATATCTTGGACTTCAATTTGCATGAAATTTGTGCCACTCGTCCTAACCAAGCCACTCGATAAGCTTTTACTTGTAGGTGTGAGTGAACAAGTCCGGTACAAATTCCACTATTCTTTCATCTCACATTGAGTGATACGAGATACATCTTCAATCCTCGGAAAAGGTAAGTTCAGTATTGTTCTCTCATTTTCCTACTCACTCCACTTGGTAATGATGGATAGGCCAACTTCGTCGATGAACCCGCTTTTCGAGGAGCAAGAAGGTGATCATGACTACATCATAAAAATGCCCATCTTCGGACCAAAACGAGCAATGCGAGGCATTGAGTGGCTCGCCGTCGATATTCACCAACGTGAAGCACGGACAAGGGACTGCATCGACACCAAGTTGGACGCATAATTGGATGACATCCGACATGTGTGGGCCAACTACAAGTCTTCGTCCTCTTCGTCATCTTCACGGCGGAGACGCTCAAGTCGCAAGTCTTCATTATGGCCACACGATGCAAGTACCACGCGGCACCGTCATCATCTTCGAGGGGACCGCCAAGACCACGGACAAGACCATGAAGAGAAACCTTCGGGACGAGAGATGGCTTATCTGCCACCCCCGTGCACACAGGCCTTGGACCCCGTACACACGAGACCCCGTGCACACGGCCTCCAACAACCTCGTGCGCACGGGCCTTACAAAACCACAACATCGACAACAAAGTTGTGGCCTCTTCAAAAACTATGGCATCTTCGCCAAGTGTTATCAAGGCATCTTCGCCTTTCAACATACGGCATCTTCGTCTACCTCTGACAAGTACGCCTACTTCCACATCATCAAGTCCAAGGCGATCACCTACGAGCGAGGGCGACACTTCCATCTTCGGAAGCCCCTCAAGGGCGATGGTTGATCAGGGGATTTTCCCTTCGACCGTGGCGACATATGATGACTTCAGTGCCTTGTGCCACCATACTGAGAGTGAGAGTGACTTCACCACTATCCCCATATATGACGAGTTGCCACAACTCCCATGTGAGGAGAGCCACAACCCCCACCACATGAGTGAGATGAGTGACTCCACCATATGTGAGTCTGAGTGCACCTACCTTGAGGGAGTGAGTGAACCACCACATAGAGAGAGTGAGATAGTTGATAGGTCATGTGAGGCCACTTTCAACTCTAACGACTTGACCTCTACCTATATTGTGTATTCTCATTTGGTGCTAGGTTCCATTTATGATGATGCGACAATCCTCGACAACTTCATCCTTCCTATGGACAAGATGATGGCCATGGTGGAATACGATGATGCACCCCACGCATGGTTCCATCATGATGAAGATGACCATGACTCGGTCTTCGACACTTCACCTACACCACGTGAGTGGAGCTCCAAAGGTAACATAGGTGATGGTGCTTCACTTTTCCCACTAGTGGACTCTTCTCACAATGATTGCTTGCATGATGTTGACACACCTATTACCATACTTCATGCTAGTGTGACTTCATCATGTCATGACTTACCTATTTATGACGAATATGATGATGAGCATGTTGAGTTGCCTAGTTGTGATGCTATGATCCATAGGATATCATGTGAAAATTCTTTTGGTCACATCATGTTTGACAATCCATTGAACTTGTTATATGCTATGCGTGAGATATCCCATATTGCATCATTTCAATCTCAACATAGTAACTATGCTTGCCCCATTAAAATAAATCCCATTTGCACTTATGGCATAGATGACGAGATGATGGTCATTGGCTTTTGTTTTTCATGTGATGATATTGCCAGGCTTCCTTTACATGATTTGCACAATTCATCTACTATACCATGCCATGATCACATTGTTCCAAATATGCTTTGTTTGGATGTTGTCAATATTCTCCAAGAGATGTTTCCATTAATGCTCATGAGGAGACCCCCATAGTTTCCATACTTTGCATGATTCTCATCATTGCTTGCACCATATGCATTCCACGCATAACAATGCTCTAGATATTTCCCATGATTCATTATACAACTTGAGTCTCCATTATGCTATACATAACAACAAACCCATCATGGTGGATGACATTTTTCTCTATCATGCATCTCATTTATTTGAGCATTGGATATTTTGTGCTAACCAACACAAGCACGTGTGCATCATGATGGATGATGTGTACATCTACCATGCACACACAATTTTCCCTTTGTTTTTGTTGTGTGTAGGTACTCATGTATACTCGTCAACCTCTCAATCCCAGGAGTTGACGAAACGAGCTCTTGAGAGCAACGACGATTTGGGATCCCGTGGATTGTCCTTCCTCCCGTTCTCTTTGCGCAACGACTACGCGCATCTCTTCTACTTGGCTCTCTGTAGCGACCTGACCCGAATGGATCAAGTCTCTGTGCTTAAGTGTCATCCCTGGATCGGTATGCTAACACACACAGTACTCGAGGATTTATAACAAAGGTAAATCACATGTAAAAGTAACGTAAATACTGTTACCTCAATCCAAAATAGCGGAAGTAACAAGGTTGTGGATTCCCTTCAACACCAACGGCAAAGTTGAGTGTAGAAATCGTAACCCTAACGTATCACTTACTCGTCGTAAGAAATCCTGCAACATGAGACGTTGCAGCCACAAAGGGTCAGTACATTGAATGTACTGGCAAATTCACACCATAGAGAATGATGAACAAAGGCTATCACTACATGCATATTTGGCTGGTGGAAAAGCTCTATGGTTATAGTTTTTGCGAAAAGCCAATTTTTCCCTACTGCAAAGGAATAAATTTATTTAACTATCATGGTGGTTGTTAAACATTGAGAATGGTTGACAGCATTCTCAATCCCAATTAAGTAACATCATTAAACCCAACAATGTTCATTTAAAGTAACGTGATGAGATCAACAGGATAATCCAAGAACTAGATACTCAAGATGTCCATAACCGGGGACACGGCTAAGCATGATTAGTTTATACACTCTACAGAGGTTTGCGCACTTTTCCCCACAAGACTCGATCGCCTCCGTTTGGTTTCTCGCACTACATGGTGTTTGAGAAGACGGATGACTGAGACATAGTCTTTCAGAAGCGTTTGCACCTTATGATGGGTAGACCGTACCACCTACAACCCCTACATCTGCTAGTCTACCACTGTAAGAGTTCACACGACTTAATGAACTATGCTAGAGCCCATAATAGCTTGTGGCTGCACACGGAAGTTTCTAGCATGAATGATCTTATGATCCCTTTGATCCTGGGTGGCGGACCGTAGGATGATCACACGGTATATCCCCGGGATCTCCTAGGACAAGGCTGGTATATCCCCAGGTGTCCGGGCAAGTCCACTGGTATATCCCCAGGGTGCCCCTAGCAATCCACCCAGATGTGTATTTAAGTTGCCACCTTAAGTTGAACCATTAAATAACAATCTCACATCTGTCATGGATTTCACTCATACCCAAACCACGTCTACGAGCATAGCATAGCAATATAAGCAACGCATAGAAGTAACTCCCAAGGGTTTGATAGTAACAGGGCAATAGGTTCCTACCTCAGTAACTACTTCCCAATACCCACATGTTATCCATCCTACTCATGCAATGTTTGAGGGTTGAAACTAATGCATAAAAACTGGGTACGAAAGGGATATGATCAAAGTGTGAACTTTCCTGCAATGTTGATGAAGATGATTCGCACTCAAAATCTTGATAGATCTACTCGTCACACTCCGGTCAATCTATCGTAATCAAGCAATAGTAACCACACATAAGCAATCACTCAAAAGACCAGAAAGAATGAAGAAGACGATTCAGAAAACATCAAACCAAGCATATAACTCTTGCAACATAAAACAATTTCTAACAGTACCAAAATTATGTGAATTTGGCCTTATTAGAATGTTTAGGTCAAGAGCTTCGATTTGCAAAAAGAATCAACTCAAACGGAGTTACGGATAAAAAGATATGATCAAAAGAAGTTTGAATCCAAATCTGATCTAATTCAAGTTTTAAACTTTTCAAAAGCATGTTTGAGTTGGATTACTGGATAGAGGAGATCGTAACGAAGACGTGAGCGTTGGTTTCGTTGGATTTGGACTAATGAGTAAAAAGTTATAGTCGTTTAAAGTACAAGGACTAATCTGTGAATAAATTTATCACAAATAGGTCCCTGGCCGAAAACTAAAGAAATAAAAGAAAAAAACTAAATAGTGAACGTTCGCTACAGAGAGCTAAAGAACGAACTCGTTCTCTACCGAATCCTATCTAGTGAACGTCCATAAACTAAATCTAACTAAAAGAGAAAACCCGATCTAACTAACCGAAAAAAACCAAAAAAACCGTTCTAGGGTTTTACCGGTTGGGGGAAAACCGGCGGCGAACTCCAGCGGCTTCCCGCGGCGGCGGGCGTCAGCGAGGAGCGGGGCGATGGCTGCGGGCGAGCAGCAGCAAGGCACGGCGCGGCAGCGGGGAGCGGTGGCGCGGTGGTGCGGGCGGCGGCGGCAAGGCACAGCGCGGGGCGACGGCGGCAGCAAAGTGCGGCGGCGGCGGTTGGTGATGGTGTGAGGCGAGGGGCGCGGCGCTCGAGGGAGAGAGAGGGGAGAAGAGGGCGGCGGGGGTGGCGCATTTATACAGGAGGGGAGGCGAGGGCGGCTTGGGCGAGGGGTAATGGAGGCGGCGGCGCGGCGGACTCCGGGGAAGGAGTCCCCATCGGAGACAGCAGGGACGGCGGTGGGGAGCTGGGCCGCGGCCTGGCGAGATGCTGGGCTGGCCCAGTCGGCGAGGGAAAACTCTTTTTTTTAACATTTTTTTTTCAGAGAACTAAAATAATAAAAACAAAATAACTAAAAATATTATATAGGCATATAATATTTCAGAATTTTCAGAAAAAGATTTCCAACAACATGGACATTTTTATAGTGCCAAATAAAATACACACAAATTCAGATAATTCAAAGAGTGCTTCTGCCCTAATAAAATCCAATAAAAAGCATTTTAAAAATACCAAAATGATTCCAAATTAATTTTTCTCCAATTTTCTGTTGTAGGGAATCATGTTACCCTATTTTCCATATATTTTATTTTTGGAGAAAAATAATTTGAATAAAACTCAAATAACTCCAAATTGAAAATAAATTCAAAAGAACTTTGAATTTAATTCTTTGAAACTCCCAACTCATATTTCATATAATTTGAAGAAGTCATTTTATCTTCTCTCGTGAAAATCATTGAGTTGCATAAAGTTTCAGAATTGGAAATATCTTCAAATGCAATTCAAATATTTTCCACACCCCTTGTCATTTAAATAAATGGAAGAAGTCATGTCATCTTCTCTCCAGGGTTTTTTTTGTGGTGAAAAGAATTTGAATTCACGGAGATCATAAAAGCAAGAGGAAAGTTTGGGGAAGTCCTTTTATTCCCTCTCATTTAACTTTCAAAAAGTTTCAAATTCACTCACTTTCAAACAATCAATCAAACAAGCAATCAAATCTATCTATTTATTATGACATTCCAAAAATTTAGAATTTTGGGATGTTACACTCTCACACGGGTTTGGGTTATATATCACTTGTTACATTATGCCCATTTTCTCGTGTTCACTTTGCCTGCTACGCCTCTTTCCATGCCTTTGCCATGCAATTGTGACCCTTGCTTGCACTTACATGTGTTTCGCCATTATACTACTTCTATGTGTATTTGCATGCTTGGTGGAGATCCTTGTTGCTATTGACATGTTTATCATGTGCCTCATGCTATTCATGCTTGTTGTGTTGGGGGAGTCGCGATGTCCCTTTGCTATTTACATATGGCATCTCACCAATACAATGATGATACCTTCATCATATCTTGCTTTCATGCTTGTTCTATGTCATGCACATTTTATATGCCCACTATTTGCACGCATGACATGATTGGCATGATTACCTCTAGTATGTTGCATCTTTGCACTACTAGCTTGCATAACTTGATCCATATGATTACTTGCTTTGTCGCATCACCCATGTTCCATTCTTATTCACTTACCGATCTCGGAGATTTGGTCATATTACTTGTGATGCATGTTTGCTTGATTGAGCTTATTCTCTTTGGTTGTAGTTGCATCATATGCTTTCATACCATACCACTCCTTGTCCTTTCTTATGATAAGAATGATGAAAACACTTGTTGGGTATTTCACCAGAATGATAGGTGTTGCATTTCCACTAACCTCATTTGTTTTTCCGAGTGTTTGTCATGTTCTTTCATTTTGAAGGGTTCACAAGGCGGTGCCATCACATTCACTCTGTTCGAAAACAAGTACATCCATGCCTACCATGTACATGGAGATATGGTTTACGATCCGAGGTCGGATCTTTCCCAAGGGGGAGGAGATGATGCGGAGCATCCCATGGTCATCTCCATGTACACCTTCATAGCACATCAAGCCCCAAGTGGACCTATCGGACTTAAGGTGAACCCGCTCCTCTTCAAGATTTACATGAATATCCATAGGACTTGGTTGCTACCTCACCATGGATCATTGTGCATCACTAGGTATGAGGACAGCCGCCACCAAGCAGTTGGGGAGCATCCCGGAGGCCAAGGATGATGTAGGGTAGGAACCCTAGGGGTCGATGTTTCTCGATAGGAGCGAATCCCGCGATGAACACGAAGAACACAAAGGGGAAACGAGGGGAACACAAAGGAAAATGCGGGAGAAACACTAAACCAACACAAGATAGTCACACATGTGCTAGATCCTCGGATACATAAGAGGTCACAGGTACACGATCAACTAAGGACGATACAAGGGTAATGGTCTTCTCCGTGAGGAGGTATTGATGTTCTTCTCCGCAAGGAGGTCTTGAATCCAAAGGGATCTTCTCCGAAGAGGTCGCGGTCTCTCACGAGGAGTAGATCCGATGTGGATGAGCATAGCTCGATCTCTGAAATGAGATAAACCAATGCTAACCCTAGCTAGGATGAATAGGGGGTCTATTTATAGTCTAAGTGCAAATGGGGGCGAAAGTAGGGGTACATGGGCCTCGGGCCCGAATCTGGACACAGCCAGGTATCGGACGTCCGCTGGGGACCGGTCGTCCGGTGTCTCAGGAGCGGCCGGACGTTCGGTGGCTGCCGGTCATCCGCTCATTCTGGCTCGGATGCTGGTGTAGCGGATTTCCGGTGGCTGCCAGTCGTCCGCTCGTTTGGCTCGGGTGCAGGGGCACCGGTCATCCGGTCTGGGCTGGACGTCCGCTCGCTGTGGTTCGGCTGGAGCTTCAGGCGCCGGACGTCTGGTCCCGGCCGGTCGTCTGGTGGCTGGGACTTTTCCTGCAGCCCTCCTTCTTCTCCGTCTTCTCATCCATCCTCTTCTTCCTCTTGTCCTTGCTCCTTAGCTTCTCTACGATACCTGAGTATGCGCAAAGTGTCCGTATGAGGTAGTAGCCAAGTCTCATGTGCATCGAAGTGGAATTGTGAGAGGAGAGATGTCACCTCGGTTTCAAGAGCTCTTGCACGTGCTCGTGTCATGGGTCCAAGAGGTGTCGTGGGCGATGTAGTTGGGTCCATGGAGATGGCCTTGGGATGCTCCGCATCATCTCCCTACCTTGGGGAAGATCCGTCCTCGGGTCAAATTCTTCATCGCCATGGAAGGGAGGGAGATCTTTGACGTTGAACATGTCGCTCACATTGTACTTGTCGCACAGGAGGTCGATCTTGTAAGTGTTGTCGTTGTAGCGTACGAGCACCTTGAAGGGTCCATCTGCTCGGGGTCAAAGTTTGGACTTGCGTTCTTGTGGAAAACGGTCCTTGCGAAGGTGTAGCCACACGAGATCACCAATGTTGAAGACCAGAGGTTGCTTGTTGAAGTTGAGCTTGGTCGCAAGGCATTGAACTTGGTGCTCGATGGTGTTTCTTGTATCTTCATGCACCTTCTTAATATGTGTTGCTCGTGCACTAGTGTCCAAATTGATGTGCTCTTGGAGTGGTAGATGGATAATGTCCAATGGTGACAAAGGGTTGAAGTCGTAGATGACCTCGAAGGGGGACTTGCCGGTTGTGGAGTGTCTTGCTCGGTTGTAGGCGAACTCGGTGATAGGTAGGCACTCTTCCCACTCCTTGATGTTCTTCTTGATGAGTACTCGAAGTAGAGAGGAGAGTGTGCGGTTGGTAACATCCGTTTGGCCGTCAGTTTGTGGATGATATGTTGTAGAGAAGAGTAGCTTGATTCTAAGGTTGGCGCATAGGGTCTTCCAAAAGTAGCTAAGGAACTTGACGTCATGGTCCGAGACGATAGTCTTTGGCACTCCATGTAGACACAATATTTCCCTACAAAAGAGATTAGCAACATGTGAAGCATCTTCTATCTTGTTGCAAGGAATGAAATGTGCCATTTTTGAGAAACGGTCCACAACGACAAATACCGAATCCTTCCCATTTCTAGTCCTCGGCAAACCAAGTACCAAGTCCATGCTAATGTCTTCCCATGGTTGATATGGAATTGGTAGAGGCATATAAAGGCCATGGGATTGAGCTTTGGACTTAGCTTTGAGACATGTAGAGCATCGGTTGGTGAAGCGGTTGACGTTGCGGTACATCTTGGGGCAAAAGTAGTTCTTGGAGAGCGTGGCGAAAGTCTTGTCACATCCAAAATGTCCCATTAAGCCTCCTCCATGAGATTCCTGCAAAAGCAACAAACGAAGAGAAGACTCAGGGATGCAAAGTTTGTTAGCTCTCATAAGATATCCATCTTTGATCTAATAGCGTTCCCAAAGAGGTGTGCTTCAAACACTTGGCATAAGGAGTAGAAAAAGTAGGGTCATGCGCATACAATTCTTTGATATGCTCAAAACCAATGACATCCAATTCAAGTTGAGTACAAAGCATGCATATGCGAGAAAGGGCATCTGCCACAATGTTTTCCTTACCCTTAATGCACTAGATGACATAAGGAAAAGACTCAATAAATTCACTCCATTTAGCATGACACTTGTTCAACTTGGTTTGGCCCTTAAGGTACTTGAGTGTTTCATGATCGGTATGAATGATAAAGTCATGAGGGCGAAGATAGTGTTCCTATTCATGCAAAACGCTGACTAAATCATATAGCTCTTTGTCATAGATGGGGTAATTGAGTTGCGCACCGGAGAGTTTCTCACTAAAGTAGGATATGGGGTGCTTCTCTTGCATTAACACACCTCCTATGCCATTACCACTAGCATCGCAATGAATCTCAAAGGGTTTGTCAAAGTTGGGTAAAGCAAGCACGGGAGCATGAGTAAGCAAATTCTGAAGCTCATTGAAAGCGGTATCTTGGGATGGTCCCCAAACAAAAGGCGCATTCTTCTTTCTCAAAGCATGCAAAGGTGAATCAATGGTGCTAAAATCTTTCACAAAGTGACGATAGAAACCCGCAAGGCCAAGAAAGCTACGCACTTGTTGCAAATTGGTTGGTTGTGTCCAAGTCTTAATAGCATTGATCTTGGACTCATCAACATGAACACCCTTAGAAGAAACAACAAAACCCAAGAAAATGAGCTTGTCAACGGCCAAAAAGGCATTTCTCCATATTGCATAGATATGCTCTTTTCGAAGAGTTTGCAAAACGGTTCAGACATGGGTGACATGCTCTTTGAGAGACTTGCTAAAAACAAGGATATCATTGAAGTAGACCACAACAAACACACCAATGTAAGGGTGAAAGACATGATTCATAAGGCGCATAAAAGTACCTGGTGCTTCCGATAGACCCATAGGCATGACTAACCACTCATACAAGCCAAACTTGGTTTTGAAAGAGGTTTTCCATTCATCACCCTCTTGTATGCGGATTTGATAGTAACCACTTTTAAGATCAATTTTAGAAAAGATAGTGGCACCACTAAGTTCATCAAGCATATCATCAAGGCGTGGAATGTGATACCTATAATGAACGGTGATAGCATTCATAGGTCTGCAATTGTACCACATGCGAAAGCTACCATCTCGTTTTGGCACAAGAATGACCGGGACGGCACAAGGGCTCAAACTTTCACGCATATGTCCATGGTCTATAAGATGCTTTACTTGCCTTTGTATTTCTTAGGTTTCTTCGGGGTTGACGCGGCAGGGAGTTTGGTCGGAAGCGGTGCTCCAGGGGTGAGGTCGATGCGGTGCTCAATGCCTTGTAGTGGAGGTAGTCCCGAAGGTAGCTCGTCGGGGAAAACATCGTAAAATTCCTGCAAAAGAGAAGACAAAACTAG
This sequence comes from Triticum aestivum, assembly GCF_018294505.1. Classification (NCBI taxonomy): domain Eukaryota; kingdom Viridiplantae; phylum Streptophyta; class Magnoliopsida; order Poales; family Poaceae; genus Triticum; species Triticum aestivum. The sequence continues at coordinate 268,778,198 of NC_057809.1, read as the reverse complement.
AGGAAGAGTGTGAGAAGTGTTAGTTTGTGGTGCATTGTCCTTGCACACAAGGCGTAGTGTAGGACACTAGATGGGTTCTCACACACTCCTCTTATCGCACTTTTGGTGGAAAATAGGACTAAGTTCTTCTTTTCGCTCATCGTGGAGGTGTTTGATTTGGGCTTGTGGCGCTCACTCTCTTTTTGGTGGCTCGCTCTCTCACTATGATCTCCACGATGGGTGGCTTGCTTGTCGGCGATCACTTGGCTTGGCGACATTGGACGAAGGACGTACACCTTGCCCTTCATCTTGAAGATGTAGTGGTTCGTTCAACCGTTGTGGATGACTCCTCTATCAAATTGCCATGGGCGTCCAAGGAGAAGGTGGCAAACGGTCATTGGAATGACTTCGCACTCCAAGGTGTCTTCATAGGCTCCAATTTTGAAGGAGACTTGTACTCGATGCTCGACTTGGATAGTGCCGGAGTCGCTAAGCCATTGCACTTTGTATGGATGTGGATGCTTCGTCTTGGGCAATTGGAGCTTGGAGCAAAGTTCTTCACTTGCAAGGTTATGACAACTCCCTCCATCGATGATGACCTTGACGGATCGTCCATTGATGCCGGCCTTGGTGTGGAATATGTGGCATCTTTGGTCTTCGTCTTGGTGATGTTGGAGAGTCAATACTTTGGAGACAACAAGAGCGGGACTTGAATCTTCATCGCAAAAGCCTTGTTCCTCTTCATCGTTCACTTGCCGGTGCATGGCGACTTGCTCAAGAGCGTCCATTTCTCCTTCACTCATCGATTCGTATGTGTCGTCGTCGTTGAGGATCATGGTCCGCTTGTTGGTGCACTCGTAGGACTTGTGGCCTCGGCCTCTGCATGTGAAGCATTTGAAGGAACTCGACTTGACGGTCTCCTCGGTTGGGGTTGATGATGAGGAAGCTCTCGGCTTGAAGTTGCTTGTAGTAGGAGGATGACTTGGAGTAGACGAAGCTTTCTTGGAACTCGACTTATCGATGTTGCTAGTAGAAGGCTTGGTAGACGGTGTTGGAGTCGTTGAAGCTTGGGTGTTGGAGAAGTCATATGAATTGGATGAGAACTTGGCATACTTGAAATCATCTTGCACTTGGCATTCCGCTTTGGTAGCTTGATGCACTAGATCGATGAGGTTCGAGTATGGTTGGAAGTCGGCGATCTTCTTGATAGGATGGTTGAATCCATTCAAGAAACGTGCCATTGTTTGCTCATCATCTTCCGTGACGTTGGCTCTTATCATGGCAATCTCCATCTCCTTGTAGTACTTCAACGCTCTTGGTTCCTTGCTTGAGTAGTTGGAGTTTCTTGAAGAGGTCGTGGTTGTAGTAGGTAGGCACGAAGCGTGCTCGCATGAAATCCTTCATTTGCTCCCAAGTGGTGATAGGTGGTTCACCTCTTGCCTCACGGCGCTCGATATCTTGTTCCCACCAAATGAGGACATAGTCTTGGAACTCAAGGGATGCCATCGCGATCTTCTTCTCTTCATCGTAGTTGTGTAAATGGAAGATCTTGTCAACTTTCAATGCCCATGAAAGGTACTCTTCGGGATCGTTGCTTCCGTTGAACTTGGGCATGGTGAACTTGAGCTTGCCATGGTGTCATGGAATTGTCACAGCATATGTCCTAGTGAAAGGAATTAGTCGTGGAGCCATCGCAACTAGGAAGCTTAAAGGGTTAATCAGGACAAAGGACACGAGAGTTTATACTGGTTCGGCCCCTTGCAGTGAAGGTAAAGCCTAGTCCAGTTGATGTGGTATTACTAGGTTTCGATGACCAAGGAGCAAATACGCTAACTTGGCTCTCGATCTCTTGTTTCTTGCCCTAAACCACCACCGGGTCGTCCCCTTATATACATGGGTTGACGCCCTACGGCCTATAGATTCCCGGCCGGCTCATACAACGTGTCCGGCTCGGTGATATCTCTTACATGCCTTGCATTACAAGTCTATTCATACATGGCGGTTTATACTTACGGTCCTTAAGCTGCCTCTGGGCTTGGGCCTATTATAAGCCTTATTGTAAACCGTCACCATGTGTACTCTTCGGGCTTCATTCATGTAGCCCGCCATTGTGGTTGACCCGGCCCCTCCTGGGCGGGTCATACCTGGTAGTCATATCCCCAACATTAGGACCTAGGTTGATTTGAACTTTGTTCATGTCAATCTTCAACACTTAGAAGAAATCCATCTTCCACTACTTGTAAAAGCTCTGTAACCCGCCATGACATCACCTTCAGAAAATTTGGAAACCCACCACGACGTCATCTTAACGGATCCTTATCTTAAATGCCTTCCGAAAATCGAGGCGTCTAATTAGCTGGATAATCATCATTTTGGCCTTCCTCATTTTCTGCGCCTGCCTGTTCACCCATCTCCTTATAAATAGGCTCGGCTGGTCTTCCTCATTCTTCTTCTTCCTGCTCTCACAACCCCTCTATCGCACGAACTCCGCCGCCGCCACAGCGCTCACCGTCGTCCACAACCTTGGCCGCTGCGTCAACCTGAGCTTGTCCCAAGAACAGCACTGATCCTCCGTAGTAGAACTGCGTCCGTAAGTTCTTGCTTTTCCGCACCTTAGATCCGCATTAGGGTTTGCAAGTTCTTCTGTGTTCTTTGTTGTTCATCACAGATTCTTTGTAGTTTCTCCACCACATCCTCTTTTGATCTAAAAGAAGCATGGAACTCATGTGGTAGCTGTTTCACATCCATTTTAGATGCTAGTAGATCCCCTTTTCTTGTACAAAGGCCTCCTTAAACTGATGAACTCCTTTGTACTGGGTTTTTAGGTCTATATTTATTTTCCCTTTTTGAACAATCTTGATCCAAAATAATAGCAACAGCCTGTGAAACTTGTTTATCTCAGTACTTAGCCAATTTTTGTCGCTCTCAGCTTTTGAATACTTTTAGTCATGGTGGCTTATCATGCCGGCTCATTTTTCCTTCATATATCATTAGCCCTTACTTAATCCGCCATTACGCATCTGTATTGTAGACATTAACCCGTGATTCCACCATTTAAGTTAAACCGGCAAATTACTTCCTTTTTAGCTTGTCCTCTCACCATGACGGCAGTTTGCAACTGGGTCCCTTCCACAGTCACTGACGCCACTCTGAAGGATTTTGTTATCATTGGGTTTTTACCGGAGAAGAGCATTATGTCTTATCTCGCCCCTGACCCGGCCGAAGAAAAACCTCAGCCCAAGGATGGTGAAGTCATCGTCTTTACTGATCATATGAACCGGGGTTTGTCACCACCCGGCTCAAAATTCTTCAGAGATGTTCTGCATTTTTTCAAGCTTCATCCACAAGATCTTGGACCCAACTCCATATCAAACATATGCAATTTTCAAGTTCTCTGCGAGGTTTATCTTCAAGAAGAACCTACTGTTGAACTCTTCAGAGAGTATTTCTATTTGAACTGCCAAAATGCATACACCAACGGCCCCAGCTTGGAACTTGGTGGAATTTTGATTCAGCGCAGACAGGATGTTGTCTTTCCCTTAGTAGTCTTAACAAGCCATCCCAAGGATTGGAACCAAACTTGGTTTTATTGCAAAGACACGTCGCCAGCTAATGAAAAACCAATACCGGGTTATCGCGCGAAGCGTCTTGACGCTAAGTTTTTACTCCCTTACAAGCTTTCTGCCGCTGAACGTAAGAAGCTCATCCCAACCATCAAAAGGGTTCAAGCCTTGTTGGGAAATGGCTTAACTGGAGTTGACTTGATCCGTTGTTGGATCGCATGGCGGGTCATCCCTCTGAGCCACCGATCTGACTTGATGTATAAGTATGCCGGAGGCCCAGATGACCCTCTGCGTCATAGTTCTCTACAAATGGCTGAAGAGGCCATTGTTGAAATGTCAACCACTCTTGTCAACAGTAAATATGAAGACCGCAGCAAAATAGGATTGAATCCTTTCTGGAAACTTAACCCGACACCAGAGCTAAATCCCTTTGACTCCTCTTTTTCAATAGTTAAGTACTTGCATGATTTTTAACTTGTTATTTGCCTACAGGCCAAATCTGACTTTTGGAAGGCCAAATATGATCATGAAGCTGCCAAGAAAGCTAGAGCCGCCGCCATAGCCGCCAAGAAAATGACCCATAAATCTAAGAAGAAAACAATTGCTTCTGGTATGTTCAAGCTGGATGATGTTTCTGAGTCGGAGGTAGCCCTTGACTCTCTTGGCCTGATTTTTAACAATCTTATTGACACTGACTATTACCAGGATGACACGGGGACAAGCCAGGCAGTAGAAGAAGAGGTAATTATTTCCTCCAACTCAGAACCTTTGCCAAGACAGAAACCTCGACTGGTAACCCGGAAAGTAAGCTTTTCACACCCTTTGGCTTATTTTGATCCTCATTTTCTTTTAAAAAAGCAGCAACATGAGAGCCGCCATCAGACCCTGACCAGTGACGATAATGAACTGCCCTACGGCTTACCGAAAACTCCTCGGAAAAGCCAGAATGAGGTTTCCTTCACCTTTGACTTTTGCCTTTATCAATGAATCTATTTCCTTGCTCTTTTTAATTGTGATTTCACTTTTGCAGGAGGTCTCTCATTCTTCTGGTGATTCTTCACAAACTCAACTTCCGGCTTTCAAGACTGCCCCTGGGAAAAGATAATTATCCTTCTTCTGCATCTTTATGTCTGTATCATTATACTAATTCATCAAATTCCTCTTAGTGGTCAAGCAAAACCCAAGAAGGCAAGGGTGATTAAGCCGAGTGAAGATCCAAAAGTCATTGAACCGGCATCACTGACTCCTACCCCAAGACAATCTGAAGCACCAGAAGACCCTACTGTGAATGTTCAAATAGATCTTCCTAAGCCGTATGTTGATGAGACCAATCTCAATCCCTCTACTGTTGAACTCTCAAGCTCAACTAACCTGCCGGCGACTTATGATAATGATGTACTGATCACTGGTAGTAGATTCGTTGAGCCAGGAAATCCAACGGTACTGGCCAGACACTCCGCCAAGCAAGAGGCTTTGGAAAAGCTGAAAGTTCGCTTTGACATCTCTCACTATGCTCACCTGAGCATTAGTGATGTGCTATTTGGCTACCTTAGTCACGTGCATTCTAGCCGTAACTCTGAAATTGAGATGGTCAAACAGCTGTAATTAAAATATGAGGTATGATCTCCAGCTTTCATTAACTTATATGCTCTGCCAGCCCCCCAAGTCTCCTGATTATGATAAACTTGAATGATATGTAGACTTGTGATATATGTTGACGTTCTCACCTAGATTTTTCCAAGTCTGGTTTAAAATGTTTAACCAGATTTATCTGATTAGCATAATTTCACCTGTAGTCCCCAAGGGCCGGCTTAATTCATCATGAATGAGCCGGTACTTAACTTCATAGCTGTCTTGAATCAGTCCAAACTAATATTGTTATCCGGCTCAAGAGGAAAATCTTCTGAATGTCATGCATTAGCCCCCAAGTGCCAAGCGTTGTTACTTGTAAAACACTTGGGACTTGTTTTTAGAAGAGTCATTTTTGCATTTAAAAATTGCTTTGGCAGACATTAGCCCCCAAGTGTCGAGTGGTGTTGCTTTGCAAAGCACTTGGGACTTTAATCATTATGACCTTTATTGGAATAAACTGACACACCTGTGCATGTTTGTAGACTGCCATAACTGACTTGGATTCTCAACTGACTGACGTGAAAACCCGGTTGGCGGCTCAAGAGACTGAGATAAAGAATGCTGACTCCAAACTCCAGTTGAGCCTATCTGAAGTAGAGAAACTAAAGACCAGTTTTGATGTAGAGAAAAAATCTTGGGCCGATGAAAAAACCTTGCTGATACAGCGTGCTGAGACAGCCGAGGCGGCTCTCAAGGAGGTTACCGCTGAACTCACCGGTTTAAAAAGTCGTGTGTCTCAGATGGTCTCTGCAATCTTTGGTGAGTTCTCATATTATTTACTTAAACTCTATTTTTGCCATCATAATGTAAGCCGTCTGCTTAACCTTTTGGAATACCTCATAGGTCCACGGAGCAGCAATCTGAGCCAAAACAGCCTGATAAATCTCAAGGCGGTTTACATCCTGGTGGAGCAACTTTATACTGGAGCTCAACGGGCTCTTGCGATTATCTCCCCAGCCAACCAAGGACCAAACCTTTTGAGTGATGTCTTGAAGAAGTTATCTATCTTACCCGCCAGATTCCAAGAAGTCAAGAGGTCTTGTGCGAGAGCCGGAGCCCTAACTGCTCTAAGCCGCTCCAAAGCCTGGGTGCCGGAGCTAGACCCGGTGGATGTAGCCAAGGGGTATCCCAGCTTTAAGAAAGACGGGACTCCGTTTGACCAAGAAGATTTTGCTGCTTGCATGAAGGAAATTCGTCCTCATGCTACCATCCTTGGTGACGAGACCAATGTTGATAAGTATCAGCCGGGTTTTGATGCTGAAAATAAAAAGATGGCGACTCCTTCGTATAAAGTGACAGATCTAATCCCGCCGGTTTGCCAACACATCTTTGCCCCAGAAATTGACCCGTCTGGTCTAATTGATGATGAAGCTGAGTTCGTTGCTCTTCATGGCTTTGATTGGTCCAAGCCCAGTTTCCAAATGGTGGAGGAAGATGAACCGGCAAGGGAGGAGTTGTAACCATCCAAATAATCCGGCCAAGATTTGATGAACCAGCTTTAGCTTAACATCTACTTAGTTAAAAAACAGTATTAACCTTTTGGGCTCCAAACGCCTTGTAATAGGCTAGCTTAAACTTTCATGTTCTGCATATGCCATCGTGCATATCATACTGCGTATGACACCTTTATCCGTCATGTCAATATATAATTTACATCCTTTATCATATCTGTAGCGTTTGAGTCTGTTCCTGCATGTAAAAGATGAAAAACTGTCCTGACGGTTTGTCGCTGGGCGGGTCAAAGCAACCAATACATAACTATGAAATTAACATAATGGTATAATAAAGGCTAGATGTAAGGATAAATAAGGCTAGAAAGTCTTTGATTAAAGAAAACACAGATTAGTGTATTTATGAATTTTTAAATGACAATATCATACTTGTGTTCTTGACTCTGGACTGCCGGCTTATGTGACCGAAACAGTAAGGGTGACAACCCAATCTTTTTAGAAGCCAATACTTCCATATGCATGATGAATGTTATACACTGGCAACTCATTGTCAAAGAACCAAGCCGGTTTAAATTGAAACCATACTTAGAGTTAGATTCTAGACAACAAAAACCAGTAAAACAAAAGATTATCTTTCAAACAATGTAAATCAAGCACCAAGAAAGATTTGGAGGCTTCTGATTCGAATACGATCAGTAAACCAGACCAAAGGGGTTAAGCTAGGATTTGAATATGATCATGTAGCCCCCAGTGGTTGTGGCGTTGCACCGATCAAGAGGGTACCGGCAGCTATGTTCTCTTTGGTTCGAATACGACCTATGTTTGGACAGGAAGCCCCCAAATGACCTTGAGAGGTTTTTAACGACCCTGATTCAAATACGATTCAAGTCAGACCCAAAAGGGTTAAGCTATGATTCGGATACGATCAAGAAGCCCCCTAGTGAGTTTGGCTTTGCGCCGATCAAGAGGGTAACGACAGCTATGTTCTCTTTGGTTCGAATACGACCTATGTTTGAACAGGAAGCCCCCTAGTGATCATGAGGTTTAACGGCTAGATTCGAATACGATCATGAGCTGGACCAAGAGGGTTAAGCTAGATTCGAATACGATCAGCCCCCAATTGGTCGTTTTATACTTAAAATAACAAAGACGTGTGATCATAAAGGATGAAAAGGACAGAGGTCCTGCTTTATTGCTTATCATGATATATACAATGTCAAAGTATGTACATTATGAGAGCCGGTGGCTCACGTGTAGTAAGGCCGAAGATGAGCAATATTCCACGGCCGGCGGGTCTCCTCCTCCGACTTACGTGAGTCTTTGTGCTCTCGAACATCGATAAGGTAGTATGACCCGTTATTCAAGTTCTTGCTGACCACAAAGGGTCCTTCCCAAGGTGGGAATATCTTGTGTGCATCAGACTGATCCAGGATGAGTCGGAGCACCAAATCACCTTCTTGAAAGGTTCTTGACTTAATCCGGCGGCTATGATAATGGCACAGGTCCTGTTGGTAAATCGCTAAGCGGGCTGCTGCTAAGTCACGCTCTTCATCTAATAGGTCAAGTGCATCCTGATGGGCTTGTTCATTATTAGCTTCAACGTAAGCCACTACTCAGGGCGAGTCATGACGGATGTCACTGGGCAGGACTACCTCTGCTCCATAAACCATGAAGAAAGGCGTATAACCCGTAGATCTGTTAGGGGTAGTATTGATGCTCCATATCACAGAGGGTAACTCTTCCACCCAACAACCCGACGTTCGTTGTAAAGGGACCATAAGTCGGGGTTTTAGACCTTTTAGGATTTCCTGATTGGCTCTTTCAGCTTGACCATTGGATTGGGGGTGAGCTACTGATGAAACACTCAAGCCGGATATGTTCCCATTGACAGAATTCTTCCATAGCTCCTTGGGACAGGTTGGTGCCATTGTCAGTAATAATGTTGTGTGGAAAACCAAAACGAAAGATCACTTTCTTCATGAATTGAACCGCCATGGCCGCATCACACTTACTGACCGGCTCTGCCTCAACCCACTTTGTGAACTTGTCCACTGCCACCAAAAGGTGTGTCTTTTATCTTTGGATCTTTTGAAAGGTCCAACCATGTCAAACACCAGACTGCAAACGGCCAAGTAATTGGAATCATCCGCGATTCCTGAGCTGGCACGTGCGCCCGTCGTGCGAATTTTTGACACCCATCGCACCTACTGACCAGATCCTCCGCATCTGCGTGAGCCGTTAGCCAGTAAAAACCATGACGGAAAGCCTTGGCCACAAGAGACTTTGAACTGGCATGATGGCCACAATCTCCTTCATGGATCTCACGAAGAATTTCTTGACCTTCTTCAGGAGAGACACAACATTGAAACGCTCCGGTGACACTTCGATGATACAACTCACCATTGGAAATTGTCACTGACTTAGACCGCCGGGTTATCTGTCTAGCCAAGGTCTCATCCTCCGGCAACTCGCCCCGAGTCATATAAGACAAATACGGCACTGTCCAATCTGGAATGACATGAAGAGCCGCCACCAATTGTGCTTCCGGGTCTGGAACAGCCAAGTCTTCCTCTGTAGGCAACTTGACAGAAGGGTTATGCAAAACATCTAAAAAAAGTGTTAGGCGGCACCGGCTTACGCTGAGATCCCAACCGGCTTAACGCATTGGCTGCTTCATTCTTTCTGCGGTCAGTGTGATCCACTTGATAACCCTTGAAGTGTCCAGCAATAGTGTCAACCTCACGGTGATAAGCTGTAACACCCCGAATATGATTTACCTCATATGTACTCCAACTCTTGCCGTTTTCGGCGTTAAGTTATTTTATTTTCTGGGGTTCGGGTTTTTATCTCTGTGTGTTGTTGTCGTTGTCATGCATCTCATATCACGTCATCATGTGCATTGCATTTGCATACGTGTTCATCTCATGCATCCGAGCATTTTCCCCGTTGTCCGTTTTGCATTCCGGCGCTCCGTTCTCCTCCGGTGGTCATTTCTACCTGTCTTTCATGTGTGGGTATTAAACATTTCCGAATTGGACCGAGACTTGCCAACCGGCCTTGGTTTACTACCGGTAGACCGCCTGTCAAGTTTCGTACCATTTGGACTTCGTTTGATGCTCCAACGGTTAACCGAGGGACCGAAAAGGCCTCATGTGTGTTGCAGCCCAACACCCCTCCAATTTGGCCCAAAACCCACCAAAACCCTCTCCATCATCTAGAGCGTTTGATCACGACCGCGTGGCCGAAAACCGCACCTCATTTGGACACTCCTAGCTCCCTCTACCTCTATATATAGACCCCTCCTCAAAAATTCGGATCTCTCCTCCTGAAACCCTAAGCAATCTCATCGCGCCGCCGCCGGACACGTCCGTCCCGGGCGGACGAAATCGCACCGCCGCCCCGCACCAGTGGCGTAGCGCCACGTGGTGCCTCACCGCCCCGCGCCGCCGGCCCGGGCAAGCCCATCGCAGACCATCGAGGCCCGCGCGCCGCGCCCCGCCGCCTGGCCTTCGACCCGCCGCCCGGGTCCTCCCGCCGCCGTCTTGCCGGGCTCCGGCCACCTCCGGCCAGTGCGCCACCAAGTACGGCGAGCTCGAGCCGCCGCCCGCCGCACCGGTTCCCGCGCCTCCACCGCCGCCAACCGCCGTCGCCTCGCCGCGCCAAGTCCCTCTCCTCGCCGGCTCCTTCCTCCCCCAAGTCCGACGACCTTGTTCCTCTCCGGCGAAAAACGACATACCCATCGAACCTCGGATTGCGTGCAAATCTCAGATCTGAAAATATCTCGGTTGACTTTCCTCCCGAAACCCTAACTATTTTGCGTTTTCATCACGTTGTATCTCTGCATCCGTAGCTCCGTTTTGGGCATATAGCATATCAAAATGTTCGCCTCAGAGAGTACATCATTTCATCTCATTGCATCATTTTCATTTGAGTTAATCTTGATGCCCGAAATGCTGTTGGAAGAGTGCTATTTGAGATAATTGTCAGATCTGCTGCTCCAAATAGCTATTTGTCATTTTTGCCATGATTAATGTGTGCATGATATGCCCCTGAGCTCTTCATGAGTTTTGTTATATGCTTTGCCATCTTTCCAGAGGTGCAACCCATGTATTTTTGTTATGTGTGTGGTGACTAGCACAAGCTTGCAAACTCCCTCTTCCTCTACTCAAGTGGCCAAGCAGTAGAAGTATTGGCTTCCTCCTCCTCCGTTCCGTCAGTCGTTTCAGAAAAGCAAAGGTGGCAGTGGATCTTCCCACCCACCCAACCCTGGCTTTCAGAACAAGACTTCATCTCAAGCTCCAAGATCGAGTGCTCTGTATCACCGTCCGCTTTCAGAGGTCACGTGCAACAAGTGCCAACAGAAGGGTCACTATGCCAACAAGTGCTTCAATCAGAGGCGCCTCCCTCCTCCTCCTCCTGTGAGATCGGCAAGTACAGCTGTGGTCAAGCATAACCCCAAGCACGACAAGGTCAACATGGTGAATGCAGCTCAGGCAGAGGACTCGTCAGATGTTATCATGGGTAACTTTCCAGTTAACTCTTTTCCCGCATTGTTTCATGTCAAGATCATTTGTTTCCAAGCATGACTTTGTTTCGCAAATGTTGGGTAAACCTATGGGAGTGGTTTCTCCGGCTAAGTCTATGAGGGCTACTTCAATAGTCCCGGATGTTTCTATCATGATGGGTGATTTCAAGTTTCTGGCTTCTCCAATGGTCCTTGGTAACTCGGATATTGATCTTATTCTCGGGATGGATTGGCTTTCTAAGCACAAGGCTCAGCTTGATTGTGCAGCCAGGCAGATTCAATTGACTCATTCGTCTGAGGATGTAATTGTCTTTGCCGCTCGTGATGATACCATCCGTCTGTTTTCTCTCAATGAGAAGGGTGAACTGGATGCTATCTCGCAAATTCCAGTCGTTTGCGAATATCAAGACGTCTTTCCAGAAGAGCTTCCAGGAATGCCTCCGCACCAACCAGTTGAATTCGTCATTGATCTTGAGCCTGGCACGGAACCAGTGTGCAAATGTCCTTACAAGCTCGGACCTGAAGAGTTGAAGGAGCTGAAGAAGCAACTTGATATTCAAGAGCGAATGGGTCTCATCCGACCTAGTTCTTCTCCGTGGGGTTGTGGTGTTCTTTTTGTGAAGAAGAAGGATGGAATGGACCGACTTTGTGTTGACTACCGTCCATTGAACAAGAAGACTATCAAGAACAAATACCCACTTCCCAACATCAACAAGCTGTTCGAACAACTCAAAGGCGCCCAAGTATTCTCCAAGCTTGATCTCCGTATGGGTTATCATCAGATTCGAATCCGTGAGCAAGATATTCCCAAGACGGCTTTCAGGACAAGCTATGGTTCATATGAATACACTGTCATGTCTTTTGGCCTCATCAACGCTCCTCCGACGTTCTCTCGGATGATGAACTTCATCTTCAACGCCTACACCAATGACTTTGTTTTGGTCTATCTCGATGACATTCTGGTATTTTCGAAGAACAAGGAAGATCATGCCAAGCACTTGCGTTTGGTACTCGATAAGCTAAGGGAACACCAGTTCTACACCAAGTTCTCCAAGTGCGAATTTTGGCTCGATGAGGTTCTTTATCTTGGTCATATCATCTCTGCCAAGGGCATTGCGGTGAATCCTGAGAAGGTGTCTGCAATTGTGAATTGGGAACCACCTCAGAATGTGAAGCAACTCGGTAGCTTCCTCGGTCTCGCAGGCTACTATCAAAGATTCGTTGAAAACTTTTCCAAGATCGCGAAGCCTCTCTCAAATCTTCTCCAAAAGCACGTCAAGTACGTTTGGTCTCCGGAATGTGACATCGCTTTCAAAACTTTGAAAGAGAAATTGGTCACTGCTCCAGTTCTGACTCCTCCTGATGAATCCAAACCATATGAGGTCTTTTGCGATGCCTCTCTCCAAGGTCTCGGTGCAGTGTTGATGCAAGAGAAGAAAGTTGTGGCTTATACCTCTCGCCAGTTGAAGCCCAACGAGAAGAACTACCCCACTCATGACCTCGAGTTGGCGGCAGTTGTGCATGCTCTTTTGACTTGGAGACATCTCTTATTGGGAAGAAAAGTGGACATCTTCACTGACCACAAGAGTCTCAAGTACATCTTCACTCAGCCTAATCTCAACCTCATGCAGACTCGATGGGTCGAAATGATTCAAGAGTATAATCCGAGTATCGAGTATACTCCAGGCAAGGCCAATGTGATTGTTGACGCATTGAGCAGGAAGGCTTATTGCAATAGTCTGATTCTCTAGCCTAGTCAACCCGAGCTTTGTGAAGCTTTCCGCAAACTTAATCTGCAAGTTGTTCCTCAAGGTTTCCTCGCCAACCTTCAAGTCTCTCCTACCTTGGAAGACCAGATTCACCAAGCCCAGCTTCTCGATGCTATGGTGAAGAAGGTGAAGATTGGGATTGCCAAGAGTCAACCCAAGTACAAGTGCTACCGCCTTGATGACAAGGATACTCTCTTCTTCGAGGATCGTATTGTTGTGCCCAAAGGTGACCTTCGTAAAGTGATCATGAACGAGGCTCACAATTCTCTCCTCTCCATCCACCCTGGGAGCACGAAGATGTATCAGGACCTCAAACAGGCTTATTGGTGGACTCGAATGAAGCGCGAGATTGCTCAGTTCGTGAATGAATGTGATGTCTGCAGAAGAGTGAAGGCAGAACACCAAAGGCCAGCTGGTCTCCTCCATCCTCTTGCCATTCCAGAATGGAAGTTTGACCACATTGAGATGGACTTCGTGACTGGCTTTCCAAAGTCCAAACGTGGCAATGATGCTATATTCGTTGTCATCGACAAACTCACTAAACTGGCTCACTTTCTGCCTATCAAAGAGTCTATCACTGCAGCTCAATTGGCGGAGCTCTATACCTCTCGAATTGTCTCTCTGCACGGTATTCCACAGGTGATCTCTTTAGACCATGGCAGCATCTTCACCTCCAAGTTTTGGGATTCTTTTTAGAAGGCCATGGGCACCAACATCCGCTTCAGCACAGCTTTCCATCCTCAAACTAGCGGTCAAGTCGAGCGTGTCAATCAGATTCTTGAAGATATGCTCAGGGCTTGTGTGATCTCCTTCAGCATGAAGTGGGAAGATTGTCTTCCATATGCTGAATTCTCCTACAACAACAGTTTTCAAGAAAGTTCGGGCAAGGACCCATTCGAAATTATGTATGGCAGGAAGTGCCGTACCCCTCTCAACTAGTCTGAAACCGGTGAACGTCAACTTTTGAGAAATGACTTAATCACAGAGGCAGAGGAAATGTGTAAAGTCATTCGAGATAACCTCAAAGCAGCCCAATCCCGCCAGAAGAGCTACTATGATAGTAAGCACCGTGATTTGGCCTTTGAGATCGGAGATCATGTTTACCTCCACGTCTCTCCTATGAAAGGTACTCGTCGCTTCGGTATCAAAGGGAAGCTTGCCCCTAGATACGTGGGACCTTTGAAGATCGTCAGCAAGAGAGGCGATCTCGCCTATCAACTCGAGCTTCCTTCAAACTTTGCAAATGTGCATGACGTGTTCCATGTCTCTCACCTCCAAAAGTGCTTCAAGACTCCTGACCGCACCGTCAACTTCGAAGACATTGAGCTCCAAGAAGATCTCTCTTATCGTGAGCACCCCGTGGCTATTCATGAAGAGACTGAACGCAAGACTCGCAATAAGTCAATCAAATTCCTCAAAGTCAAGTGGTCACACCATTCCGACCGTGAAGCCTCCTGGAAACGCGAGGATCACCTCCATTCTGAGTACCCGGCGTTCTTTCAGTCCTAGATCTCGGGACGAGATCCTTTCGTAGTGGTGGAGTGTCGTAACACCCCGGATATGCTTTACCTAATATGTACTCCAACTCTTGTCGTTTCCGGCGTTAAGTTATTTTATTTTCTCGGGTTCGGGTTTTTGTCTCCATGTGTTGTTGTCGTTGTCATGCATCTCATATCATGTCATCATGTGCATTGCATTTGCATACGTGTTCGTCTCATGCATCCGAGCATTTTCCCCGTTGTCCGTTTTGCATTTCGGCGCTCCGTTCTCCTCCGGTGGTCATTTCTACCTGTCTTTCGTGTGTGGGGATTAAACATTTCTGGATTGGACCGAGACTTTCCAAGCGGCCTTGGTTTACTACCGGTAGACCGCCTGTCAAGTTTCGTACCATTTGGACTTCGTTTGATGCTCCAACGGTTAACCGAGGGACCGAAAAGGCCTCGTGTGTGTTGCAGCCCAACACCCCTCCAATTTGGCCCAAAACCCACCAAAACCCTCTCCATCATCTACAGCGTTCGATCACGATCGCGTGGCCGAAAACCGCACCTCATTTGGACACTCCTAGCTCCCTCTACCTCTATATATAGACCCCTCCTCAAAAATTCGGATCTCTCCTCCCGAAACCCTAAGCAATCTCATCGCGCCGCCGCCGGACACGTCTGTCCCGGGCGGACGAAATCGCGCCGCCGCCCCGCACCAGTGGCGTAGCGCCACGTGGCGCCTCACCGCCCCCGCGCCATCGGCCCGGGCAAGCCCATCGCAGGCCCCCGAGGCCCGCGCGCCGCGCCCCGCCTCCTGGCCTTCGCCCCGCCGCCCGGGTCCTCCCGCCGCCGTCTTGCCGGGCTCCGGCCACCTCCGGCCGGTGCGCCACCAAGTACGGCGAGCTCGAGCCGCCGCCCGCCGCACCGGTTCCCGCGCCTCCACCGCCGCCAACCGTCGTCGCCTCGCCGCGCCAAGTCCCTCTCCTCGCCGGCTCCTTCCTCCCCCAAGTCCGACGACCTTGTTCCTCTCCGGCGAAAAACGACATACCCATCGAACCTCGGATTGCGTGCAAATCTCAGATCTGAAAATATCTCGGTTGACTTTCCTCCCGAAACCCTAACTATTTTGCGTTTTCATCACGTTGTATCTCTGCATCCGTAGCTCCGTTTTGGGCATATAGCATATCAAAATGTTCGCCTCAGAGAGTACATCATTTCATCTCATTGCATCATTTTCATTTGAGTTAATCTTGATGCCCAAAATGCTGTTGGAAGAGTGCTATTTGAGATAATTGTCAGATCTGCTGCTCCAAATAGCTATTTGTCATTTTTTCCATGATTAATGTGTGCATGATATGCCCCTGAGCTCTTCATGAGTTTTGTTATATGCTTTGCCATCTTTCCAGAGGTGCAACCCATGTATTTTTTTGATGTGTGTGGTGACTAGCACAAGCTTGCAAAGTGGAGCATTCGTTAATGCTGATTTCAGGGACTTGGCAATTCCACTAAGTTCTTGATCTGTTTATATCAATATGCCATATGTTCATGTTGTTGCCTAGTGATCCGTACCTCTTTTGAGGATGATCAGTAAGGATGTTTTGTTATTCTTGTAGTGCTCTATCCATCCATGTCTTTGTTTGCAATTATGGATCACCCTAGCTTGAGTCAATCGAGCTCTACTTTTGCTATTTCGTGAATCTTGGCAGATTGTCTACTTGTTAGCGATTTTGCCGAGGATGTTGTAGTTGATCCGTGCATTCTATGTTATTGTTCTTGCCATGTCTAGATTGTATAATGTGTATTCTTGATGGGTGTATGCTTAGATTGTCATGACTTGCTCTGTAGTGAGTGCATCGAGCTCGTAAACATGCCTACTTGATATCTGATTTTGCATGCTCCAGTTTTTCACCAAGTCTGAGAACTGATTATGTTTTTGCCATGTTCACATGCTTGCAATTGTATTTTCTGATCCCTTTTGGCTCAAGGTCACTAAGGGACTTTTGTTAAGCTCTTTGAGTAGCTCCATGCTATGCTTTACTTTAACATGTTCAATACCTGTAGAATATAGTTTTCATGCTCCAAATTGTGCTACCTGATCTGAAATTCCAGACAAGTGTTAATTTCACTCTCTGAAATCTGTTTACCGAATGAATTTTGGCCATGCTTGTTTGAACCTGTTAATTGATGAATTGGCTGTAGCTCAGTGTTCACCTTTTGTTAAGCATCATGAATGGATCCCTGCTATGTATTTTTTTGCCATGATTTAGTGTTGTAGCATGTTTAACTTGTTGCATTTAGATGGCTACTTGCTGTATATCGCAGACCGGTGCCATATTTGAATTGCTTGCCATTTCCAAACCGTGACTCCGATTCCAATGATCTTTATATCGTTTTCAAGCGAAATCATCCCACCTTTCCAGTGGTACACTTGGATTTCCAAGTTGAGGCCAGGTTCATTAATTCCTTGTCAAATCTTGTATATGCATCACATATCGCATCCCGCATAGCATACCATGTTTGCATCATGTTGTTTGAGCTTTGCACGTGTTTGATTGTATTCCGTTTGCTTGTTTGTCTTGTTTGGGTAGAGCCGGGAGACGAGTTCGCTAAGGAGGAGCCTGTTGAGTTTGCTTTCGAGGATCCAATCAACTCTGACAACTTTGCAGGCAAGATGATCATACCCTCGAAATCACTTCTATCTTTGCTTTGCTAGATGCTCGCTCTTTTGCTATACCTATGCTACGATGCCTACCACTTTCTTATCATGCCTCCCAAATTGCCATGTCAAACCTCTAACCCACCTTGTCCTAGCAAACCGTTGATTGGCTATGTTACTGCTTTGCTCCGCCCCTCTTATAGCGTTGCTAGTTGCAGGTGAAGATTGGAGACCGTTCCTCGTTGGAACATTATTTTACTTGTTGGGATATCATTATATTATCTTGTTATCTTAATGCATCTATATACTTGGTAAAGGGTGGAAGGCTCGGCCTCTCGCCTAGTGTTTTGTTCCACTCTTGTCGCCCTAGTTTCCATCATATCGGTGTTATGTTCCCGGATTTTGCGTTCCTTACGCGGTTGGGTGATAATGGGAACCCCTTGACAGTCCGCCTTGAATAAAAATCCTCCAGCAATGCCAACCTTGGTTTTACCTTTTGCCACCTAGCCTTTTCCCTTGGGTTTCGTGTACTCAAGGGTCATCTTTATTTTAAACCCTCAGGTCAGTGCTCCTCTGAGCGTTGGTCCAACCTAGAGCACCGTGCGGGGCCGTCCCTTGGCAACTTAGGTTACATTGGCTCCCGTACACTTAGCTTATCCGGTGTGCCCTGAGAACGAGATATGTGCAGCTCCTATCGGGATTTGTCGGCACAGCGGGTGGTGTTGCTGGACTTGTTTTACCATTGTCGGAGTTGTCTTGTAGAACCGGGATGCCGAGTCTGATCGGAATGTCTCGGGAGAAGGTCTATTCCTTCATTGACCGTGAGAGCTTGTGATGGGCTAAGTTGGGACTCCCCTGCAGGGATTTGAACTTTCAAAAGCCGTGCCCGCAGTTATGGGCAGATGGGAATTTGTTAATGTCCGGTTGTAGATAACTTGAACCTTAACTTAATTAAAATGAATCAACCGTGTGAGTTACCGTGATGGTCTCTTCTCGGCGGAGTCCAGGAAGTGAACATGGTGTTGGAGTAATGCTTGCCGTAGGTTGTTCTCTAGTTATTCGATCGCGCTTTGCCTTCTCTTCTCGCTCTCTTTTGCGAATAGGTTAGCCACCATATATACTAGTCGCTTACTGCAGCTCCACATATTACCTTGCCTTACCTATAAGCTTAAATAGTCTTGATCGCGAGGGTGCGAGATTGCTGAGTCCCTATGGCTCACGGTTTACTTCCAAACCAGATGCAGGGCCTGATGACTCCGTTCCAGATGACGCGCTTGATCTCAAGTGGGAGTTCGATGAGGACTCACGCCGTTACTATGTGTCTTTCCCTGATGATCAGTAGTGGTGCCCAGTTGGGGTGATCGGGACCGTGTCGCATGTTGGGTTGATCTTTTATTTTGGCGCCGTAGTCGGGCCATGAGTGTTTGAATGATGTAATGCTATTTATGTACTTTGTTTGACGTGGCGAGTGTAAGCCAACTATGTACCTTCCCCTTTTATTATCTATATTACATGGGATGTTGTGAAGATTGCCTTACTTGCGACATTGCTTTCAATGCGGTTATGCCTCTAAGTCGTGCTTCGACACGTAGGAGCTATAGCCGCATCGAGGGCATTACATAAGCCGCCATGAGAGAATCCTTGGAATCCCACTTGCCTGATACTTGCTGAGCCACCAAATCTGAGTCGCCAAGGCACCGTACCTGGCTTAAACTCATTTCTTTAGCCATTCGAAGACCATGGAGTAAGGCCTCATGCTCAGCTGTGTTGTTAGTACAAGGAAACATCAACCGCAACACATAACAAAACTTGTCACCTCAAGGGGAAGTTAAAACAACTCCAGCCCCCGAGCCTTCCAATTGCCTGGACCCATCAAAATGAATCATCCAATATGTGTTGTCTGGCTTCTCTTCAGGTATTTGCAACTCCGTCCAATCGTTAATGAAATCCACCAGTGCTTGAGATTTGATGGTAGTACGCGGTACATACTTTAAACCGTGAGACCCAAGTTCAATGGCCCACTTGGCGACTCATCCCATGGCTTCTCTATTTTGAATAATATCTCCTAAAGGAGCAGAGCTAACTACAGTGACAGGATGACCCTGAAAGTAATGCTTAAGCTTCTGGCTCGCCATGAACACCCCATAAACGAATTTCTGCCAATGTGGATATCTCTGTTTGGACTCAATGAGCACCTCACTGACGTAGTAAACTAGTTGTTGAACCAGATATTCCTTGCCAGCCTCTTTGCACTCTACAACAATGGCCACACTGACAGCACGTGTGTTAGTAGCCACATATAACAACAGTGGCTCCTTATCAACGGGAGCAGCAAGAACCGGCGGCTCAGCGAGCTGTCTTTTCAGATCTTCAAAGGCAGAGTTAGCAGCATTACTCCAGACAAAATCATCCGTCTTCATCATTTGATATAACGGCATAGCCTTCTCACCTAGCTGGCTTATGAAACGGCTTAAAGCTGCAACATGACCCGCCAGCCGTTGAACGCCATTGATGCACGCCGGCTTAGCCAAAGACATAATCGCCTTGATTTTCTCTGAGTTAGCCTCAATGCCTCTGTTAGACACCAAAAACCCAAAAGCTTGCCCGCCGGTACTCCAAAAACGCACTTGGTCGGGTTAAGCATCATCTTGTAGACCTGGAGGTTATCAAAGGTTTCCTTCAGATCATCTACCAAGGTTTCCTTCTCTCTGGATTTCACCACTATATCATCCACATAAGCATGAACATTACGCCCAATCTGATTATGAAGACAGTTCTGCACACACCGTTGATAAGTCGCCTGGGCACTCTTAAGCCCAAAGGGCATGGACACATAGCAAAAGGCTCCAAATGGAGTAATGAAAGATGTCTTCTCCTGGTCCTTAACCGCCATCTTGATCTGATGGTAACCAGAATAAGCATCCAAAAAGCTCAAACGCTCACAACCTGTCATAGCATCAATGATTTGATCAATACGAGGGAGAGCAAAAGGATCAGCTGGACAAGCTTTGTTTAGGTCCGTGTAATCCATACACATACTCCAGGTGTCGTTTTTTTAAGCACGAGCACCGGGTTAGCCAACCACTCTGGATGAAAGACTTCAATAATGAACCCGGCTACCAAAAGTCGGGCCACCTCTTCTCCAATAGCCTTGCACCTTTCCTCGTTGAACCGCCAAAGAAACTGCCTGACTGGCTTAAACTTTGGATCAATATTGAGAGTGTGCTCAGCGAGTTCTCTCCGTACACCCGGCATGTCAGAAGGCTTCCATGCAAAGATGTCCCGGTTCTCATGGATGAACTCGATGAGCGCGCCTTCCTATTTGGGATCCAAATTAGCACTGAAAATAAATTGTTTGGATGAGTCGCCAGGCACAAAATCAATCATCTTGGTATCGTCAGCTGACTTAAACTTCAGCGCTGACTCATGCTCCGTAGTTGGCTTCTTCAAAGATGTCATGTCTGCCGGGTCAACATTGTCTTTGAAGAACTTTAACTCCTCCGTTGCGCAAACAGATTCCGCATAAGCAGCATCGCCTTCCTCACACTCTAAGTCTATCTTCCGACTTCCATGTACTGTGATAGTACCTTTATAACTCGGCATCTTGAGCTGCAGATAAACATAACACGGCCATGCCATGAATTTTGCATAAGCCGGTCGGCCCAACAGGGTGTGATACGGGCTCTTGATTTTGACCACCTCAAAGGTTAATTTCTTAGCCCTGGAATCATGCCCATCTCCAAAAGCTACCTCCAGCTCAATCTTACCTACTGGGTATGCCGACTTACCAGGCACCACTCCATGAAAAACAGTGTTGGACGTCTTAAGACTTTTGTCAGTCAACCCCATGCGACGAAATGTCTCATAATAGAGGATGTTGATGCTACTGCCTCCATCCATGAGTACTTTAGTGAATTTATATCCACCAACCTGAGGCGCCACCACTAAAGCCAGATGACCCATATTGTCAACCCGGGGAGGGTGATCCTCCCTACTCCACAGAATAGGTTGCTCAAACCATCTCAAATAACGAGGAACCGCCGGCTCAACAGCGTTGACCGCTCTCTTATGAAGCTTCTGGTCTCTTTTGCATAAACTGGTGGTGAACACATGATACTGCCCACTACTTAGCTGCTTTGGGTTACTCTGAAATCTGAATTGCTGATGCTGACCTCCTTGGCCAGATTGCTGATTATAACCACCTTGATTACCTTAAGGGCCCTGGCCATGAAAACCGCCACCGCCTGAATTGCCACCCGGGCCATGAAAACCGCCACCGCCTGAGCCACCGCCAGGTCCATGATTACCATCGAACATGTTAGAATTCCAGAAAGCCTTCATGATCGTACAGTCTTTCCATAGATGGGTGGCCAGCTTCTCCCAGTTGCCGTGTCTTGGACAGGGTTTAGTTAGCAACTAATCGAGGGTGGGACCTGACCCGCCTGACCGAGGAGGTGGCCTCCCCTTACGTCGTTGATTGTTGCCTTGTGCATTCGCCACAAACTCCGAGCTGTCGTCAGCCTTACTTTTGTTATTACCTCCTTGACTTGTCGGGTTATGCTGAAGACCCTTAGCGTTGCCATTCTTCTTTCCCTTCCCCGTCTTCTCTTCATCAGACGTAGGGTCCTTGGTACTATCTGAATTGGCATATTTGACTAGATCCGCCATCAGCTGGCCCATGTCATTACAATCACGCTTGAGCCGCCCTAGCTTCTGTTTCAGAGGTTCAAACTGCATTTTTTCTCCAACGTTAAGACCGCGGAGCCAGCATCCATTTTATCAGACGAATGTATTATTTCCTTCACCCAGCGCACCCAATGGGTCGTGGACTCACCTTCTTGCTTGCAATTAGTCAAGTCCACAATCGACATGGGCTGCTTGCATGTATCTTTGAAGTTCTGAATAAACCGGGCCTTTAACTCGGCCCAGGAACCAATGGAATTAGGGGGCAGTCCCTTTAATCAAGTGTGGGTCGTTCCATCCAGCATCATAGTGAAGTACTTAGCCATTGTTGCATCACTGACCTCTAGAAATTCCATGGCCATCTCATAACTTTCAATCCATGCCCCGGGATGTAAGTTGGCTGTGTAATTAGGCACCTTCCGAGGCCCCTTGAAATCCTTTGGCAAGCGTTCATTACGCAGAGCCGGCACCAAGCAAGGGACACCCCCTGTCCTTATGGCCACACCTGCTTCAACAGAGGTCGTCGGATAAACCGGAAAAGCTTGGTGAGCTACCTGCTCAGCTGCCTGTTGAACCACCCGCTCAGCCTCTTGGCGGATCCTATCCTGGTCAACCAAGTTCAGAGCTCCATCACGCCCTGGGTCATGCCTGCGTGGCTGGTTACTGCGCTGGGTGTTGCTTGACACGGCTACTGAATCCATATGCCTAGTATAGCTCGGGTTCCGGCTTGGGTGAGGGGTCGAATGAATCATGTCTCGACTATAAGAGTATGCCTCTTGTTGTGCCAGAGCCGTCTGAAGAAGTTCTCTGACCCTTCGCGTTTCGATCGCCGTCGGAGAGTCTCCTTCCATCGGGAGAGCCGCCAAACGTGTCGATGCAGCGATCAGATTCACCAAAGGGTTAGAAAAAGGACCCGGTGGTGTCGGTGCATAATGAGGCGGAGTAGTATTCACACAAGGGGGTTCCACAGTCCGTGGCTGAGCCGGCGCCCCAGCCCCGGGTGTTGTAATCTGGTTCGCCTCCGGCGGGTTACTGGGACCGGCACAGGGTGTGTGGAAGAGGTTCCTAGGATCATAAGTCAGAGGCAGACGTGATTGAGTCTTCTGGTGCCTTCTCCTCATGACCTCGTTTGATGCGTTCAGATCCATCATGAGCCGAAAAGCCTCTGATTGAAGCTGTTGAGCCCGAGCATCCAAAGTCGCCCGCTCTTCAGCCATCCTGACGTCCTCCGCCGCCAAGTTTTCCTTGGCTTGTGCTACCTCCTCACGTAACTGTGCCACCTTTGCATCATGCTGAGCCTGATCCGCCGGTTCAACCACGGCAGTCAACATGGCCGTCATCCTATCCATGAGCTCGATCAGCACCTGAGCCGGTGGTCGCGCAGGGCCTCCTGACCCGGCCGCGGCTGACCTAGTGGTTATTCCTGCTGCAGCCATAGAGTTTTGAGCGGGATGCGTACCAGTCATGAAGATCCTCGCTCTGTTCGGCGGCTCAAAGGGGTCCGGAATACTGATGCCATCGGAACAGCCCCCAAGCCCGCCATCTTGTAGTTGATACAGTGAATCCGTCTCACCTGTGGACGACTCACCGTCAAAGTAGATGGTCGTCTCACCGCCATCCACAGATCCTTCAGAAAGCTCCCCTCCATGGATGCAAACCACAAAGGCACGCCTCACGGCGGGCTGAGTCCGGGTAGGTCTCGCACGCTGAGCCGTCTCGATGAGGTCGGTGCAGATGTCCGGCTCAGGGCCCGGCTCACCGATCCGGCCGATGAAGTCGTGGATTCCGCCGAAGGGGACCCGGTACCCGTACTCAATTAAGCCAGCGTCGGGGCCCCAGCCTACGTCTTCGATGTAGAGCTTGCCGCGACGACTCTTGGTCATCCGGCCCACAGCGTATCCCCTAAGACCTTCGAAGCTGCCCTTCAAGAACTCAAATCCATCGTGCACTAGCCCCATGGTGGGCGCCAACTCTCATGGAATTGTCACGGTAGATGTCCTAGTGAAAGGACTTAGTCGTGGAGCCATCGCAACTAGGAAGCTTAAAGGGGTTAATCGGGACAAAGGACACGAGAGGTTTATACTAGTTTGGCCCCTTGCAGTGAAGGTAAAGCCTAGTCCAGTTGATGTGGTATTTCTAGGTTTCGATGACCAAGGAGCGAATATGCTAAATTAGCTCTCGATCTCTTGTTTCTTGCCCTAAACCGCCACCGCGTCGTCCCCTTATATACACGGGTTGACGCCCTGCGGCCTATAGATTCCCGGCCGACTCATACAACGTGTCCGGCTCGGTGACATCTCTTACATGCCTTGCATTACAAGTCTATTCATGCATGGCGGTTTATACTTACAGGCCTTAAGCCGCCTCTGGGCTTGGGCCTATTACAAGCCTTATTGTAAACTGTCACCTTGTGTACTCTTCGGGCTTCATTCACGTAGCCCGCCGTTGTGGTTGACCCGGCCCCTCCTGGGTGGGTCATACCTGGTAGTCATATCCCCAACACATAGCGTTGCTCTTCATTGTGTTGGGGTCGGGGATGATGACGCCCATGTTGTTGATAATTGTCCAACTCGTGTTCCTCATGGCACGGAGGGTTGTCGACCTCATGTTGGACTTGTCATGGAGGATGTCCATTCTCGTCATGCTCTTGATGAACTTGATGTTCTTGGCGAGCTTGTGGAGGAGCTTGTCGAGCTTGATGTTGCACGCGAGCTTGATGTCGTTGTTCATGGATTTCTTCGTGAAGTGCTTCCTCTTGTTCACGCGCTTGTCAGCCTCGGTTGGCTACGTCTCGACTTGAATCTTGGAGGGCTTGTTGCGCCTCAAGTGCTTGAGCTTCACGGAGTTGTTGTTCTTGGCGTTGTGCTTCGGCATCTTGTGCTACTTGGTGTAGGCGCGCTCACTCTTCCTCTTCATGTTGCCATTGTCGTTGCCGTTCTCGTGCTAGTGCAAAGGCCTCTTGGGTTTGACGTCGTCGATGCTCTTGAGAGTAGGTGTCGCGTAGAGGATTGAGGCTTGCTTGAAGATCGTTGTGTGCGGCACGGCGTAGAGTGTTCGATGTCAGTGTACTTCAGTCGGAGAGAGTGAAGTCGGAGTGGCGACTTGAACGGCTCCTTCTTGTCGAGGATGAAGTGGAATAAGAGCGGTTGAGCAACAAAGCACGAATCTTTTCCATCCTTGCGTCATTCTCTTGCTTGTGATCGTCGAGCTTGTGGTCGAAGTAGTCCATTGTACGTTGCTCGGAGATTCGCAAGTTGGCGGTGAGGTTGTCGATGCGTTCACTCATAGCTTGTTGCTCTTTGATGAGGACATCAATACCATTGTTACACCCACAGCACCTGCTGCTATACATACTGGACCAATTACTAGAGCTCGCGCATGCCAATTGAATTGTCAGGTCCTTTCGTTTCTTGGTAATGATTCTAATGTTCATGAGAATATGATGCTGCCTAAATTGGATACATTTGTTTTGCTTACAAATGAAGGGCCTAGCTTGGACAAGAAAGATGAACCTTGGAACAAGTTCAAGCATGGAGATGATGGCATGCGCAAGGGGATCCAGAACGGGGTTACAAGTGATGATTTGAGGACTTTGAAGCCGCCATAAGGAGTGCATGAAGCCTTGGACGAAATATACAAGATGCCACTTCATAAATTTCGTCCAGAGGCTATTTTAGGTGCTGCGTCACCTTATTATTGGGCCAGGCCCATGTATTTTCGAAATACTTAAGTATAGGCTGTTTTTAGAGTCCGTATGTGTGGGGAAACAAGAGTTAGGGTTGGTTTCGGACCCCTCCTCCAAGGGCCACGAAATCCTCCCCTCTTCCTCCATATATACAGCCCTTAGGGCGTCGTTTAGACTTTGGGTTTTGTTTAGATTAAAAGTTCGCCATATCTGCAACTTCGCGTACTTCGTTTGTGTCCAACGACCAGACCAAGACGTCATAGAACCCCACCTTGATCAATAAAGCTTTCATCTTATATTCGCAATATCCAGATTGCAATCTCAGTTTCTTGCTTGTTCTTCATTTGCTCGCAGGAAATAGACCCTCGTGGTCAGGTTGATCGTGCTCCGGTGTGGTCAATAACCCCTCGGAAGTTGGTTTAGTGATTGCTAAGGCGCGACGTCTCGCACGTTCGTAGTCGGATCGTCAAGGTTGACTCCCACAGAAGCGATAGCCACCATCTCATCGAAACGTCGGGACACCTTTGCCTCTATCAAGTGGTATCAGATTTCCAGGTTGCTCGGTGAGATTTTACAGTTTTTCGTAGTTTAGATCGAGTCTGTTCTTCATACCTATAGTCCACAAAAAGAAAAGCCAAAAAAATAGGGTTAGTTCATCATATCCGAACCAATCTGAGCCTTTGCATAGTCTTTTCAGTATTTTTCTTTGTTGAATTTGTAGTTGCATCGTCGTGTCTAGTTGCTGGTCTTAGAGTCTAGTATTTTAGAGTTTCGAGTTCTGGTCATAAGTTGTCACGCCGCCGCCGCACCATCATCATCGTTCCTGCCATCTACCACTGCCGCTTATCCGCTATCAATCCGTATCCATATACCACCACCAATCCGTCTCCATATACCATCACCAATCCGTATCCATATACCACCACCAATCCGTATCCATATACCACCACTGTTGCCATATTATACCATCATATATCCACCACCAATCCGAGTTCCTTTCATATTAGGTTTGTTTTCGAGGTCCGTCTAATTTCTGATTCGTGTTTCCTTGCCTGAGTAGGTTTCGAAAAAAAAGTCGAGACCCCCGGGCAGTTTTTAGGCCAAAATTTTCACAGGCAAAAATATTGTTTCCCTATCCTATTTTTAGGCTTTTCTGAGTCTTTTGAGCCACGTGCCATCATAGTGATTTTTTGTTGCACTTTTTCGTCGTCGCTGCCCTGATTCCGAAAAAAAGTCAAAAAAATTGTGCCCATCCTGTCAGTTTGACGAGGGAAGAGTTTTGAGACACTCGCCATTATAGTGATTTTTCGCAAAAAAAAAGAGGAGCGCAAAAAAAAAGAGGAGCGCCAAAAAAAAAGAGCGAAAAAAGTTCCAGAGTGTGCTTTTCCATTGTTTACGTGTAGCGCCGTGATTTTGTTAGTGTTCTAGGCTCGCGTCTCTAGCACGGTCTAGCCTAGGACCAGCATAGTACCGTCATTGAGCGGTTATTCAACTTTGCATCTCTGAATTGATTAGTGCTGACCCTTTTTGCTACCATATTATAAGCCTTCCCAGCTCCACATACATCTACATCGTGCGTTTGACTCTCCCTCGTAATCGCTCTATCCAAGCTTTGAGAGTTTTGACTACGACGGTTGCCGATCACCGCCTGCTGCTGGGTAAGAACTGGTAAGCATTTGACATTTGCTTGACGGATTTGTGACATCCACCACCACCTCTTGTTAGTAGTCTGTAGGATCATATTCTTGTGTGTTTCTATTGCTGCTAACCATGGCCGGATCACAAGCCGACGAGACTGATTGGGCGAACATGAAGAATGAGGAGTTGCATGATAAATTTCAGCAAATGATGAGTGGACAGATGCAAGATGTGCTAAATAGATTTGAAGAGGCCATGGAGAAGATAGATGGCATGGAGAAGATGTTCGAAACAAAGCTCGATAACAAGTTTAATGAATTGCTCGCGCGTCTTCCACCACCACCACCGGCTGCCCCTAACGCACCTCTACAACAACAACAACAACAACAACAACAACAACAACAACAACAACAACAACAACAACAACAACAACAACAACAACGTCGCTTTCCAAATCAAGTGGGACGAGCACAGCGCGTTCCCATTGACCTTGGGCAAAATTCTGTTGCCGCTGTTGATGCTTCTGCCGCTCTTGCTGCTACTGCAGAGGTGGAGGACCATTATGAGGATGAGGTTGACCAAAATCAGAACTACGTGCAACCACCAGCACCACCACCACCAGGTCGTCCTCATGCATATCATCGCAACGGTAGGGCTGCATCACCACCTAAGGTACATGACCATCTTCCTAAACTAAAATTGAATGTTTCACCATTTGAGGGTAGATATTTTCCAGATATATATCTTACTTGGGATTTAGAAACTGAACAATGATTTACATGTTTACAATATCCTGAGGAGAGACGTGTTCCTGCTGCTGTTTGTGCTTTCACTAGCTTTGCATGTGTTTGGTGGTCTGAACATTGTAGATTATATCATATTCCAACTACTTGGGCTGCTTTGAAAACTGCTATGCGTACTCATTGGGTTCCACCATATTACCAACGTGAATTACTTCAAAAATTGCAACGTTTAAGACAAGGAAAAAATTCTGTAGAAGAATATTATAAGGAATTACAAACTGGCATGATTAGATGTGGTATTGTTGAGGAGAATGAAGCTATGCTTGCAAGTTTTATGGGTGGATTTAATATAGAGATTCAGACCATTCTAGAGTATAAGGAGTATACTAATATCACTCGTTTATTCCATCTTGCTTGTAAAGCTGAACGTGAAGTGCAGGATCAACAGGCATTGGCACGAACTAACTTTTCTGTAGGTCGATCTTCATCATGGACACCACGTGCATCCTCTACTTCCACTCCACCAGCACCTCCATCAGGTGCCACCTCTAGCCGTGATACAAGAAAGCAGGCACAACCACCACTATCTGCCAAGAGCACACCTGCCGGACCTGCGCAAAGCTCTTCTTCTTCCATGGCATCAGCAGGGCACACAAGTGATATTATTTGTCATCGTTGTAAGGGAAGAGGACATTTTGCGAGAGAATGCCAATCTCAGCGTGTGATGATTACTACTGAGGATGGTGGGTATGAGTCCGCTAATGACTATGATGAGGAGACTTTGGCTCTTATTACACATGAAGAACACGGTGGAGAGGATCCTGATCATGAGACGCAATACATGGCTGCTGAAGATGCTGACAGGTATGAATGTTTAGTTGCTCAACGTGTTCTGAGTGTGCAGGTTACACAAGCTGAGCAAAATCAGAGGCATAATTTGTTCCATGCAAAGGGAGTTGTGAAGGAATGTTCTGTTCGCGTCATCATAGATGGAGGGAGCTGCAATAACTTGGCTAGCATGGAGATGGTGGAGAAGCTATCTCTCACCACAAGACCACATCCACATCCTTACTACATCCAATGGTTCAACAACAGCGGCAAGGTTAAGGTAACACGTACTGTTCGTGTGCATTTTAGTATCTCTACATATGCTGATTATGTTGATTGTGATGTGGTACCAATGCAAGCATGTTCCTTATTACTTGGCAGACCATGGCAATTTGATAAAAATTCTGTACACCATGGTAGAAACAATCAGTATACTCTTGTTCATAAGGATAAAAAATATTACTTTGCTTCCTATGACTCCTGATTCCATTTTGAAAGATGATATTAATAGAGCTAATAAAGCAAAACAGGAGAAAAATAGAAGTGAAAATCAGATTGTGGCAAAAGAATTTGAGCAACAAATGCAGCCTAATAATAAACCAACTAGTGTTGCTTCTAAAATTAAATTGAAAAGTGCATGTTTACTTGCCACCAAATCTGATATTGATGATCTAGATTTCAGCAAATCTGTTTGCTATCCTTTTGTGTGAAAGAGGCATTATTTTCATTCGAGGACGTGACTTCCTCTTTGCCTCCTGTTGTTACTAACATTTTGCAGGAGTTCGCTGACGTCTTTCCAGAAGACGTGCCACCGGGATTACCACCTATTCAGGGGATTGAGCGTCAAATTGACTTAATTCCCGGTGCATCATTACCCAACCGTGCACCATACCGTACCAATCCAGAGGAGACGAAGGAGATTATGCGTCAAGTACAAGAACTGCTCGACAAAGGTTATATACGTGAATCCCTTAGTCCTTGTGTTGTTCCTATCATTTTAGTGCCGAAAAAGGATGGTACGTCGCGTATGTGCGTTGATTGTAGAGGCATTAATAATATTACTATTCGTTATCGTCATCCTATTCCTAGGCTAGATGATATGCTTGATGAATTGAGTGGCTCTACAATATTCTCCAAAGTTGATTTGCATAGTGGATACCATCAAATTCGTATGAAATTTGGAGATGAATGGAAAACAGCATTTAAAACTAAGTTTAGATTATATGAGTTGTTAGTCATGCCTTTTGGGTTAACTAATGCACCTAGTACTTTCATGAGGTTAATGAATGAACTTTTACGTGCTTTCATTGGATGATTTGTGGTAGTTTACTTTGATGACATATTGATTAATAGGAAATATTTGGAGGAACATTTGGAACATTTACGTGCTGTTTTTATTGCTCTACGTGATGCACGTTTGTTTGGTAACCTTGGAAAGTGCACTTTTTGCACCGACCGAGTATCTTTTCTTGGCTATGTTGTTACTCCACAGGGAATTGAAGTTGATAAAGCCAAGATTGAAGCTATTGAGAGTTGGCCGCAGCCCAAAACGGTCACACAAGTGAGGAGTTTCCTTGGCCTCGCTGGTTTCTATAGGCGTTTTGTGAGAGATTTCAGCACCACTGCGGCACCTCTCAACGAGCTTACAAAGAAGGATGTGCCTTTTGTTTGGGGTACCGCACAGGAAGAAGCCTTCACGGTATTGAAAGATAAGTTGACACATGCTCCTTTACTCCAACTTCCTGATTTTAATAAGACTTTTGAGCTTGAATGTGATGCTAGTGGAATTGGATTAGGAGGTGTGTTATTACAAGATGGCAAACCTGTTGCATACTTTTCTGAAAAATTGAGTGGGCCTAGTCTGAACTATTCTACTTATGATAAAGAATTATATGCTCTTGTTCGGACCTTAGAAACATGGCAACATTATTTATGGCCAAAGGAATTTGTTATACATTCTGATCATGAATCTTTGAAACACATTAAAAGTCAAGCAAAACTGAACCGTAGACATGCTAAATGGGTTGAATTCATTGAGACTTTCCCTTATGTCATTAAACACAAGAAGGGTAAAGAAAATGTTATTGCTGATGCATTGTCTCGTCGTTATACTATGCTTTCACAACTTGACTTTAAAATATTTGGTTTGGAGACCATCAAAGATCAATATGTGCATGATGCTGAATTTAAAGATGTATTGCAGAATTGTAAGGAAGGGAGAACTTGGAACAAGTTCGTTCTTAACGATGGATTTGTGTTTCGTGCTAACAAGCTATGCATTCCAGCTAGCTCCGTTCGTCTTTTGTTGTTGCAGGAGGCGCATGGAGGAGGATTAATGGGACACTTTGGCGTCAAGAAGATGGAGGATATACTTGCTACACATTTCTTTTGGCCAAAGATGAGACGGGATGTTGAGCGTTTTGTTGCTCGCTGCACTACATGTCAAAAAGCTAAGTCACGACTCAATCCTCATGGTTTATATATGCCTTTGCCTGTACCTAGTGTTCCTTGGGAGGATATATCTATGGACTTTGTTTTAGGTTTACCTCGAACAAAGAAGGGGAGGGATAGCATATTTGTTGTCGTGGATAGGTTCTCGAAAATGGCACACTTTATACCATGTCATAAAAGCGATGATGCTGTTAATGTTGCTGATTTGTTCTTTCGTGAAATTATTCGCTTGCATGGTGTGCCAAATACTATTGTTTCAGATCGTGATACTAAATTTCTTAGCCACTTTTGGAGATGTTTATGGGCTAAGTTGGGGACTAAACTGCTTTTTAGTACTACTTGTCACCCCCAAACTGATGGACAAACTGAAGTAGTCAATAGAACATTGTCTACTATGCTTAGGGCTGTTTTGAAGAATAACAAGAAAATGTGGGAAGAATGCTTGCCTCATATTGAATTTGCTTATAATCGTTCATTGCATTCTACTACTAAGATGTGCCCTTTTGAAATTGTGTATGGTTTCCTACCTCGTGCACCTATTGATTTGTTGCCTCTTCCATCTTCGGAGAAGGTTAATTTTGATGCTAAAGAACGTGCTGAATTGATTTTAAAAATGCATGAGTTAACTAAGGAAAACATTGAGCGTATGAATGCTAAATATAAACTTGCTGGAGATAAGGGTAGAAAACATGTTGTGTTTGCACCTGGAGATCTTGTTTGGTTACATTTGCATAAGGATAGATTTCCTAATTTGCGCAAATCAAAGCTAATGCCACGTGCTGATGGTCCTTTTAAGGTGTTAAAGAAAATAAATGATAATGCATATAAACTTGAGTTGCCTGCAGATTTTGGGGTTAGTCCCACTTTTAACATTGCAGATTTGAAGCCTTATTTGGGTCAGGACGATGAACTTTCGTCGAGGACAACTTCATTTCAAGAAGGGGAGGATGATGAGGACATCAATACCATTGTTACACCCATAGCCCCTGCTGCTATACATACTGGACCAATTACTAGAGCTCGCGCATGCCAATTAAATTATCAGGTACTTTCGTTTCTTGGTAATGATTCTAATGTTCATTAGAATATGATGCTGCCTAAATTGGATACATTTGTTTTGCTTGCAAATGAAGGCCCTAGCTTGGACAAGAAAGATGAACCTTGGAACAAGTTCAAGTATGGAGATGATGGCATGCGCAAGGGGATCCAGAACGGAGTTACAAGTGATGATTTCAAGACTTTGAAGCCACCATAAGGAGTGCATGAAGCCTTGGACGAAATATACAAGATGCCACTTCATAAATTTCGTCTAGAGGCTATTTTAGGTGCTGCGTCACCTTATTATTGGGCCAGGCCCATGTATTTTTGAAATACTTAAGTATAGGCTGTTTTTAGAGTCCGTATGTGTGGGGAAACAAGAGTTAGGGTTGGTTTCGGACCCCTCCTCCAAGGGCCACGAAATCCTACCCTCTTCCTCCATATATACAGCCCTTAGGGTGTCATTTAGACTTTGGGTTTTGTTTAGATTAAAAGTTCGCCATAGCTGCAGCTTCGCGTACTTCGTTTGTGTCCAACGTCCAGACCAAGACGTCACAGAACCCCACCTTGATCAATAAAGATTTCATCTTATATTCGCAATATCCAGATTGCAATCTCAGTTTCTTGCTTGTTCTTTGTTTGCTCGCAGGAAACAGACCCTCGTGGTCAGGTTGATTGTGCTCCGGCGTGGTCAATAACCCCTCGGAAGTTGGTTTAGCGATTTCTAAGGCGCGACGTCTCGCACGTTCGTAGTCGGATCATCAAGGTCGACTCCCACAGAAGCGATAGCCACCATCTCATCGAAACATCGGGACACCTTTGCCTCTATCACTCTTGGTGCAAAGCACGTTGTGCACCAAAGAGGTGACTCTTGGTGACATAGGAGCTCATGTCGTCGTCGTGCTCAATGAAGAGTGGGTTGGTAGAAGTACTTGGCCTATCCATCATTCCAAGAAAAATGTGAGTGGTAGAAAGAGAAGAACGAATACCAAATGTACCTTGACCAAAGTTGAAAGTGGATCGATGATCACTCCAATGTAGGACAAGGAAATAGCACAATTGGTACTAGCTGTTGTCGGTTTCTCACACCTACACAAGTAAAAGCTTATGGTGGAGCTTGGTTTGGATGGTGGCACAAAATTTGATGCAATTGTAAGTGAGCTTCAATAATGTTGGAAAAGATTCGCAAGATGCAATGTAACAAGTAGACCAAGCATATAAGGTACACGGAAACACACACGCAAAAAGATAAGTGGGGTCGTGCAACAAAGGGTGAGCCAAAATGTGGAATCCACAAAAATGCTCTTGTTGCACAACACTAGAGAGACGCTAGCATGATTGCACAATAGGCGGATACAAAGAACTTGTGCACAACCTACTTAGCAAAAATGCAATGACTTCTATCCCAAGTATGCTCTATGCAAGGTGTTTCTATGATATGATCCAAGATGATCTAGTATGACAATCTTAATGTTGTATGATGCTATGGTTCTTGCATAAAAACTCTTTGCTTATCTTTCCTTTTCGCTTAAAAGCTTGTTTGGCTCTTTGTTGTTTGAGGTCTTTTCTCATGCAATGCTTGATGAACCAAGATAGCAATTGTGTATGTGATGACAACTTTGTGACACAAGAGATGATACCAAGATATGCAACAGTGATGTATGTATGCTATGGGAAGTATGAACACTAATGTGCACAAGTCTCATTGCCGGCAATACTCAAAGGCTAGTCTCGATGGGTAAGCAACGCAAAGGAGTAAGGCTATGATGTCTATCAATGTAATGGCAAGAATGATATGTCCAATACCAAGGTGAGGTTACCATTTCTTGCTTACAGTATGGTGTCAAAATGATGGCACAAATACCAAGGTGTAGTCGAGGTTGTCGTTGTTGATGATGCGTCCATGGCGAAAATGAGTGGCGGTGATGTCGATGTCGAACCGTACCTAGATAGCCGAAACACAAATAAGACACGGTACTGCAACTCAAATTCGCAAAGCGCCAAGTAGCAAACGTGTCGTAGAGCGAAATGGGTAAGCAATAGTGGTGGTATGCGGAAGTGGTGGAGGTGTATAGTGGCAGGAGTGCGTATGCGGGAATGTGGGCGGTGGTGGTGACTAGGCTAAAAAAATTCAGTTTTGTCAGGGAACTCCGGATGTCCGGTGGGTGAGCGGTCATCCGGTCGTCGGACGTCCGGTGGTGAGCGGACATCCGGTGCCCGGGCACTGTTCAAGCACGGGATGAACTTCACGTGGGCGGAGTGGATGAAGTGAAATTCATCGATTGTGGGCGATTTCGTGAATGGAAAGGGTGGAGACAAGGGGAAAAGGCTAGATCCACTCAAAACAAAGCAAATCCACGGATCAAAACCAACAAAATTTCAACACACCAACAAATCAGAAAAAAATTGAGGCTATTTTTGTGGGGAACTTTCGAATTAGGACGATAAACAACAAAAACTAGGCTAGAAACACAACGGGGAGGCTCCAAAATTGTGATCAACGTGGCTCTAGATACGAAGATGATGTAGGGTAGGAACCCTAGGGGCCGATCTTTCACGATAGGAGCGAATCCTGCGATAAACACGAAGAACGCAAAGGGGAAACGAGGGGAAAACAAAGGAAAACACAGGAGAAATGCTAAACCAACACAAGATAGTCACACATGTGCTAGATCCTCGAATACATGAGAGGTCACACGGTACACGATCAACTAAGGACGATACAAGGGTAACGGTCTTCTCCGTGAGGAGGTCTTGATGTTCTTATCCACAAGGAGGTCTTGAATCGAAAGGGATCTCCTCTAAAGAGGTCGTTGTCTCTCACGAGGAGTAGATCCGATGTGGATGAGCGTAGCTCGATCTCTGAAATGAGCTAAACCAACGCTAACCCTAGCTAGAATGAATAGGGGGTCTATTTATAGTCTAAGTGCAAATGGGGGCGAAAGTAGGGGTACATGGGCCTCGGGCCTGAATCTGGACACAGCCAGGTACCGGACGTCCGCTGGGGACCGGTCGTCCGGTGTCTCAGGAGCGGCCGGGCTTCCGGTGGCTGCCGGTCGTCCGCTCATTCTGGCTCGGATGCTGGTGTAGCGGATTTCCGGTGGCTGTCTGTCGCCGGTCGTCCGGTGGCACCGATCGTCCGCTCGTTTGGCTCAGGTGCAGGGGCACCGGTCATCCGGTTTGGGCCGGACATCCGCTCGCTAGGGTTCGGCTGGAGCATCAGGCGCCGGACGTCCAGTCCCGGCCGGTCGTCCGGTGGCTGGGACTTTTCCTGCAGCCCTCCTTCTTCTCCGTCTTCTCGTCCATCCTCTTCTTCTTCTTGTCATTTCTCCTTAGCTTCTCCATGATACCTGAGTATGCACAAAGTGTCCATATGAGGTAGTAGCCAAGTCTCATGTGCATCGAAGTGGAATTGTGAGAGGAGAGATGTCACCTCGGTTTCAAGAGCTCTTTCACGTGCTCGTGTCATGGGTCCAAGAGGTGTCA
Source organism: Triticum aestivum (assembly GCF_018294505.1). Classification (NCBI taxonomy): domain Eukaryota; kingdom Viridiplantae; phylum Streptophyta; class Magnoliopsida; order Poales; family Poaceae; genus Triticum; species Triticum aestivum. Next base: position 268,742,590 of record NC_057809.1, on the reverse strand, counting down.
TAGACGATGTAGTTGGGTCCATGGATGGCCTTGGGATGCTCCGCATCAAAGAAGAAGGACCCCAAGGCCACAAGGAGGAAGAAGGAGTGCAACAAGGTCAACTCTGCACCTCCCAGGCGACCCTGTGCCCACGGGCCTCGAAGACCCCGTGCACATGGACTACACAGGGGGTTGGCGCTGGAGCACCCCGTGCGCACGGGCTTGTACCGTGCCCACGGGACCCCCGTGCGAACGAGCCCAACAGGATGGCCGGCCGTGGCTGCTGTTTTGGGCCTCCACTTCGTCCCCTTCCTCCACTTACCTATATATACCCATCTCCCTACTCCATTTAGACTTAGCAAAGTATATGTGAGACAATTGTGAGCTTTGCTCCTTGTATCCCCTCCTCTTGGAGATCTAGACCCCTTTTGGGAAGAATCCTTGGGATTATCAAGCCCTCCTCTTGGAGAAGATCAAGATCAAGACCTCACCTAGTGGGAAGAACTTACCTAGTGCTATTTTCCTTGAATTTTTCATGTAATCTTGTGGATCTCATGTGTGCTACTCTAGTGGATGTGATATTTGGGTTTGTTTGAGTGTTTTGTGTCTTGTGCTCTTGAGTGTTCTTCCTCTTTTCCCCCTCCAAGTGTGAAGAGATCCCCTCTAGGGTTCTGCCCTACAACATCTTGGTATCAAAGCCATGGTTGATCACGAAATTGCAGCCCCCCTTCTTAGTTTTCTAGCCTAATTTTGCTTGTTCTTGCCCAATTTCGAAAATCCCCACAAAAAGAGCCATACAATTTTTTGTGATTTGAAATTTCCTGTGAGTTTTTGTTGATTTTGATCTGTGGATCTGATGTATAGCAAGTAGATCTACCCCCTCTTGCGTCCCCATACCCAAATTTTTCTTTCCCCCATCGAATTTGACAAGAAAAACGCGAAATTTCCGCCTACCCCGTGCACAGGGGCTCCAAGCCCCGTGCCCACGGGCCCCCGCGTAGTCCTAGGTGACCCCGTGCCCTCGGTACATGTACCGTGCGCATGGGACCCCGTGTCCACGGGCCTTGGACCCCGTGCGCACGACCCTCCCAGAATCAGCCGTGTCCACTTTACATTTTCGGTCATAACTTCCACTCCCGAACTCGGATTTGGGTGTTCTTTGGATCGTTGAAAAGCTAGCGACGTGCCCGAGCTGCTCATCTTGGTTTTACCACCATTTGACTCCATAAAATTTCCTCCATTTTTGCATCTTTTGCATAGGCCATCCGCCATAACTTCCGCACCGTCGCATAAAACATCCGCAAACTAACCCATTTTGGTTCCTTTGGTATTTGTGCTTGTTTAAGTTGTGATTTGAGTGTCCTAAGGTGTTTCAGCTACTTAGGGATGGTTACATCTTCAATCACCACAGGACACTTGTATCGTTCCATCGACTACATCCACCACAGCTGTGGCCGGCCGGCCGTGGTTGCTGTTTTGGGCCTCCACTTCGTCCCCTTCCTACACCCACCTATATATACCCCTCTTCCTACTCCATTTAGACTTAGCAAAGTATATGTGAGACATTTGTGAGCATTGCTCCTTGTATCCCCTCCTCTTGGAGATCTAGACCCCTTTTGGGAAGAATCCTTGGGATTATCAAGCCCTCCTCTTGGAGAAGATCAAGATCAAGACCTCACCTAGTGGAAAGAACTTACCTAGTGCTATTTTCATTGAATTGTTCATGTAATCTTGTGGATATCATGTGTGCTACTCTAGTGGATGTGATATTTGGGTTTGTTTGAGTGTTTTGTATCTTGTGCTTTTGAGTGTTCTTCCTCTTTTCCCCCTCCAAGTGTGAAAAGATCCCCTCTAGGGTTTTGCCCTACAACAGTTTCCCTCCTTGTGTTCTTCGTGTTCATCGCGGGATCTGCTCCTTTCATGAAAGATCGGCCGATTAGGGTTCCTACCCTACATCATCTTGGTATCAAGAGCCACATTGATCATGATTTCGGAGCCTCCCCCTTGTTTTCTAGCCTAATTTTGTTGTGTTCTTCCCCAATTTTGAAAATCCCACCAAAATAGCCCCAATTTTTTTTTGTTGGTGTTATGAAGTTTTGTTGGATTTGATCCGTGGATTTTGTGTGTTGCACATAGATCTAGCTTTCCATCCACTTTTCCCCAATTTCCATCCACAAATTCCTCCGAATTTTGCCCGGATTTGACCTCTCCTCGCGAAGATCTTTGAATCCATACATAGATCCAGAGCCCGGACATCCGGCCCGACAAGCCCAGACATCCGGCGCCCCGGACATCCGGCCCCTGGCAGCACCACTTCCTCTCCACCGCCCATTTTCTGTCCATATTTTGCCAAATTTTGTTCGGGTGCCCACATATACTTCCGCATACCTCCACCACTTCCGCATAGCACCACCATATACCACATAGCACCACCGCTTACCAACACCAACTTTGACAATTTTGGTCCAATTTTGCTTTGAGAATTTGAGTTGCGGTACCGTGTCCTACATGTGTTTCGGCTATTTAGGTACGGTTTGACATCAACATCACCGCCGCTCATCTTCTTCATGGACGCATCATCAACAACGACCACATCGACTACATCTTGATATTCGTGCCACCATTTTGACACCATACCGTACGCAAGAAACGGTAACTTCGTCTTGGTATCGTGACATGTCACTCTTGCCATTACATTGATAGCCATCATACCTTACTTCTTTGCGTTGCTTGCCCATCGAGACTAGCCATTGAGTATTGCCAGCAACGAGACTTGTGCACATTAGTGATCATACTCCCATAGCATACATACATCATTGTTGCATATCTTGGTATCATCTCTTGTGTCACAAGGTTGTCATCGCATACACAATTGCTATCTTGGTTCGTCAAGCATTGCATGAGAAAAGAGCTCAAACATCAAAGAGCCAACCAAGCTTTGAAGCAAAAGGGAAAGATAAGCAAAGAGCTTTTAAGCAAGAACCATAGCATCATACAACATTAAGATTGTCATACTCAATCATCTTGGATCATATCATAGAAACACCTTGCATAGAGCATACTTGGGATAGAAGTCGTTGCATTTTTGCTTAGTAGGTTGTGCACAAGTCTTTGTATCCGCCTTTTGTGCAATTGTGCTAGCGTCTCTCTAGTGTTGTGCAACAAGAGCATTTTTGTGGACTCCACATTTTGGCTCACCCTTGGTTGCACGACCCCACCTATCTTTTTTGTGTGTGTGTTTCCGTGTACCGTATATCGCTTGGTCTACTTGTTGCATTGCAATCTTGCGAATATTTTCCAACATTATTGAAGCTCACTTACAATTGCATCAAATTTTGTGCCACTATCCTAACCAAGCTCCACCATAAGCTTTTACTTGTGTAGGTGCGAGAAACCGAAAAGAATTGGTACCAATTGTGCTATTTCCTTGTCCACATTGGAGTGATCATCGATCCACTTTCAACTTCGGTCAAGGTACATTTGATATTTGTTCTTCTCTTTCTACCACTCACATTTTTCTTGGAATGATGGATAGGCCAAGTACTTCTACCAACCCACTCTTCATTGAGCACGACGACGACATGAACTCCTACGTCACCAAGAGCCACCTCTTTGGTGCACAACGTGCTTTGCATCATGAGCAACAAGCAATGAGTGAACGCATCGACAACCTTGCCGCCAACTTGCGACTCTCCGATCAACGTACAAGGGACTAATTCGATCACAAGCAAGAGAATGACGCAAGGATGGACGAGATTCGCGCTTTGTTTCTCAACCGCTCTTCTTCCACTTCCGACTCTTCAAGAAGGACCCGCTCAAGTCGACACTCCGGCTTTACCCTCTCCGGCTCAAGTACACCGACATCAAACACTCTTCGTCGTGCCGCGCGCAATGATCGTCAAGCAAGCCTCAATCCTCTACGCGACACCGACTCTCAAGAGCACCGACAACGTCAAACCCAAGCGGCTTTTGTGCTAGCATGAGAACGGCAACGACAGCGCCAACATGAAGAGGAAGAGCGAGCGCGTCTACACCAAGATGCACAAGATGCCGAGGCACAACGCCAAGAACAACAACTGCGTGAAGCTCAAGAACTTGAGGCGCAACAAGCCCTCCAAGATTCAAGTCGCGCCATAGACAACCGAGGCCGACAAGCTCGTGAACATGAAGAAGCACTTCGCGAAGAAGCTCATGAACGAAGATTTCAAGCTTGCGTGCATCGTCAAGTTCCTCAAGTTCCTCCTCGAGCTCGACAAATTCCTCCACAAGCTCGCCAAGAACATCAAGCTCATCAAGAGCATGAAGACAATGGAAATCCTCCACGACAAGAGCAACATGATGTTGACAACCCTCCTCACCAAGAGCAACACGAGCTTTACAATCATCAACAACACGGGCGTCATCACCCCCGACCCCAACACAATGAAGAGCAACGCTACGGCAAGCTAAAGTTCCCCATGCCCAACTTCTATGGAAGCAACGATCCCGAAGAGTATCTTTCATGGGCATTGAAGGTCGACAAAATCTTCCGTTTGCACAAATATGAAGAAGAGAAGAAGATCGCAATGGCATCCCTTGAGTTCCAAGACTATGTCCTCATTTGGTGGGAACAAGTTATCGAGCGCCGAGAGGCAAGAGGTGAACCACCCATCACTACTTGGGCGCAAATGAAGGATGTCATGAGAGCATGCTTTGTTCCTACCTACTACAACCGCGAACTCTTCAAGAAACTTCAACTACTCAAGCAAGGAACCAAGAGCGTTGAAGAGTACTACAAGGAGATGGAGTTTGGCATGATACGAGCCAATGTCACGGAAGATGATGAGCAAACTATGGCACATTTCTTGAATGGACTCAAACATCCTATGAAGAAGATCGCCGACTTCCAACCATACTCGAACCTCATCGAGCTAGTGCATCAAGCTACCAAAGCGAAAAGTCAAGTGCAAGATGATTACAAGTATGCCAAGTTCTCATCCAAGTCATACGGCTTGTCCAACACCCAAGCTTCAACGACTCCAACATCTTCGACTACCCCAAGTCATCATCCTACTACAAGCAAATTCAAGCCGAGAGCTTCATCATCATCTACCCCAACCGATGAGACCGTCAAGACGAGTTCCTTCAAATGTTTCACATGCGGCGGCCAAGGCCACAAGTCATTCGAGTGTACCAACAAGCGAACCATGATCCTCAACGATGATGGTACATACGACTCCACGAATGATGAGGAGCTGAAAGCCCTTGAGAAAATGGCAATGCACCGGCGCGCGACCGAAGAAGAAGAGAATTAAGTCTTTTGTGACGGAGATTCAAGTCTCGCTCTTGTTGTCTCCAAGGTCTTGACTCTCCAACATCACCAAGAAGAAGACCAATGATGCCATATCTTTCATACCAAGGCCGGCATCAATGGATGATCCATCAAGGTCATCATCGATGGAGGGAGTTGTCATAATCTCGCAAGTGAAGAACTTTTTTCCAAGCTCCAATTGCTCAAGACAAAGCACCCACATCCATACAAAGTGCAATGTCTTAGCGACCCCGACACTATCCAAGTCGAGCATCAAGTGCACATCTCCTTCAACATCAGAGCTTACGAAGACACTTTGGAATGTGATGTCGTTCCAATGACCGTTTGCCACCTTCTCCTTGGACGGCCATGGCAATTTGATAGAGGAGTCATCCACAACGGCCGAATGAACCACTACATCTTCAAGATGAAGGGAAAGGAGTACGTACTTCGTCCCATGTCTCCAAGCCAAGTGATCACCGACAAGAAAGCCACCCATCATGGAGAGAATAGTGAGAGAGCGAGCCACCAAAAAGAGAGTGAACGCCACAAGCCCAAATCGAGCGCCTCCACGATGAGCGAAAAGAAGAACTTAGTCCTATTTGCTACCACACGTGATATGCGAGAAGTGTGTGAGAACCCATCTAGCGTCATGCACTATGACCTTTCGTGCAACGACGAGGCATCAAAAGCTAACACCTCTCACACTCTACCTTTAGTGTTATCTTCTCTTTTGCAGGAATTTCAAGATGTTTTCCCCGAGGAGCTACCTCCGGGTCCACCTCCTCTACGAGGCATTAAGCATCGAATCGACATCATCCCCGGAGCGCCCCTTCCTAACAAGGTTCCCTATCGCGTCCACCCCGAGGAACCTAAGAACATCCAATGGCAAGTTCAACTACTCATCCACTTTGGACACGACAAAACACTTGCTACGCTCTCCAAGCACTATTTTTGTCCCACGATGCTTCGCGACGTCAATTGCTTCACCAACAAATACTCTATAGGTCGCCAAGCTAAGTGCAAAGCTCAATCTCTTGGCCTTTACATGCCACTTCCAATTCCATATCAACCATGGGAGGATTTTAGTAAGGATTTTGTGCTTGGGTTGCCTAGAAATAGGAATGGAAAGGATTCCGTGTTTGTTGTTGTGAACCGACTCTCCAACACGGCTCATTTCATATCTTGCCACAAGATAGATGATACTTCACATATTGCACATCTATTTTGTAGGGAAATCTTGCAACCGTGCCTACCGGTCACCAAGTACGCCTACAACCGCGCAACACACTCATCAACCGGCAAGTCCCCCTTCGAGGTCGTCTACGGATTCAACCCTTTGTCCCCATTGGACATCCTTCCTCTACCACTACAAGAGTGAATCAATATGGAAGAAAGTGCACGTCTGAACCACCTCAAGAAGGTGCATGAAGATACAAGGAAAACCATCGAGCGCCAAGTCCCATGACTTGTGACCAAGCGCAACATCAACAAGCACCCCATGGTATTCAACATTGGAGATCTTGTGTGGCTACACCTTCGCAAGAACCGCTTCCCCAACGAACGCAAGTCCAAACTTCGACCATGAGCAGATGGACCCTTCAAGGTGCTCGGACGCTACAACAACAACGCCTACAAGATCGACATTCCCCGCAACAAGTACTCCGGGAGCGACATCTTCAACGTCAAAGATCTCTTGCCCTACCATGGTGATGAGGATTTTGATACGAGGTCGGATCTTTCCCAAGGGAGGGGAGATGATGTGGAACATCCCACGATCATCCCCATGGACGCACCTACACCTCCAACGGCACCACTTGGACCAATGACAAGAGCCCGAGCCAAGGCTATCGAAGATAAGGTGAACTCACTCCTCTCCGAACTCCCACTTTCTATGCATGAGACATGGCTACTACCTAAGTCCGAGACATTGTGCATGATTAGGTATCAAAAGGATCCTCCCGAAGATGCACGTGAAGATGTACAAGCCCCCAAGTTCACGGATGAAGAAAACCAATGGAAGGAATCCAGGACACCTCCTAGGCCCCGGACATCCGGCCACGGCCCCAGACATCCGGCCACGACCCCGGACGTCCGTCCCCTAGAGCTTCACCCACCACAGCCGCTCAGCCACTAGGACACTACAGGCCCCGGACATCCGGCCCTTCCCAATCCCCCGGAAATATGGCTGCCAACCCGGATATCCGGACATCCCCGAACCCGAGAGCAACATGGCCAGCTTCACCAGTCCAGACATCCGGCCCTCCGCGAACGCCCGGACGTCCGGCCTCCCCTGTCTGCGCACAGTGTAAGGGCACGAGGCCCATGTACCCCTTTGCCCACCTAGACTATATATACTCCTCCTCGTCCTTCTTTCTAGGGTTAGCAAAGGATTAGCTCATATTTTTTGAGAGAGCTTTGCTCATGCACTTGGTTACCTTATCCTCGGAGATTTGAGCCTCCACCGGAGAAGATCCCCCAAGAGGATTCAAGACCCCTTTTTAGGGAAGAACTCAAGACCTCCTTTGGAGATGAACCGGTTACCGTGTACCGTCCGTTGTTGACTTTGGATCTTGTATCTCCTATCGTGTTTCGAGGATCTAGCACTTGTGTAATCATTCTTGTTGGTTTGAGTGTCTCTCTTGTGTTTTCCCCGTGTTTACCCTTGTTTCCCTCCTCTTGTTCTTCGTGTTCATCGCGGGATCCGCTCCTTTCATGAAAGATCGGTCGATTGGGGTTCCTACCCTACATCAGAATTTCTCTCGAAAGAATTGAGTGGGATGAAGATAGAACTTGATGAGGTTGTTGAACCTTTACTTCAACCAGAGAGTAATGCAGCACAGAAAGATGTTTCTGTGGCACCTACGTCAGTTGAAGAGGAAGCTAATGATGATGATCATGAAGCTTCGGATCAAGTTACTATCGAACCTTATAGGTCGACGAGGGTACACACAGCTCCTGAGTGGTACGGTAACCCTGTCTTAGAGGTCATGTTGTTGGACAACGGTGAACCTACGAGCTATGGAGAAGCAATGGTGGGCCCGGATTCTGAAAAATGGTTAGAGGCCATGAAATCCGAGATAAGATCCATCTATGAAAACAAAGTATGGACTTTGGAAGTATTACTTGAAGGACGAAAGGCCATTTACAATAAATGGATCTTCAAGAAGAAGACAGACGTGGATGGTAATGTCACCATCTATAAAGTTTAACTTGCGGTAAAGGGGTTTTCACAAGTTAAAGGAGTTGACTACAATGAGACTTTCTCACCCATAGTGATGCTTAAGTCCGTCAAAATCATGTTGGCAATAGTTGCATTTTGATTATGCAATTCGGCAGATGGATGTCAAAACTGTGTTCCTTAATGGTTTCCTTAAGGAAGAGTTGTATATGGTTCAATCGAATGGTTTTGTCGATCCAGGGAATGCTAACAAAGTGTGCAAACTCCAGCAATCCATTTATGGACTGGTGCAAGCATCTCGGAGTTGGAATTTTTGCTTTGATAAGGTGATCAAAGTGTTTGTGTTTATACAAGTTTTCGGAGAATCTTGTATTTACAAGAAAGTGAGTGGGAGCTCCATAGTGTTTCTAATATCATATGTGGATGTCATATTGCTGTTTGGAAACAACATAGAACTTTTGGAAAACGTGAAGGAATATTTGAACAAGAGTTTTTCAATGAAGGACCTAGGAGAAGCTGCTTTCATATTAGGCATCAAGATCTATAGAGATAGATCGAGACTCTTAATAGGACTTTCACAAAGCACATACCTTGATAAGATTTTGAAGAAGTTCAAAATGGATCAGTCCAAGAAGGGGTTGTTGCCTATTTTGCAAGGTGTGAAGTTGAGTCAGACTCAATGCCAGTGACTACAGAGGATAGAGAAAAGATGAGTGCCATCCCATATGCTTCTGCCATAGGCTCTATCATGTATGAAATGATGTGCACAAGACCGGATGTCAGCCTTGCCATAAGTATGGTCGGAAGGTTTCAAAGTAATCCAAGAATGGATCACTGGATAGCGGTGAAGAATATCCTTAAGTATCTAAAAAGGACTAAGGAAATGTTTCTCATTTATGGAGGTGATCAAGAGCTCATCGTAAAGGGTTACGTCAATGCAAGCTTTGACACTGATCTGGCTGACTCTAAGTCTCAAACTGGATATGTATATATTATAAATGGGGGAGCGATAAGCTGGTGTAGTTCCAAGCAAAGCGTGGTAGCTGATTCAACATGTGAAGCGGAGTACATAGCTGCCTCGGAGGCAGCAAAGGAAGGTGTCTGGACAAAGTAGTTCATGACAGATCTTGGAGTTGTGCCCAGTGTACTGAACCCAATGACTATGTTCTATGAAGACACTGCTGCAATTGCTCTAGCCAAGGAACCAAGGTTTCACGAGAGGATGAGACACAAAGCGACGCTCCAATTCCATCTGTGATGCAAACAAGGAGGAGGACATAAACATTTGCAAAGTACATACGAATCTAAATGTTGCCGATCCGTTGACTAAACCTCTTCCATGGGTAAAACATGATCAACACCAGAACTCTATGGATGTTAGATTCATTACCATGTAATACTGGATTATTGACTCTAGTGCAAGTGGGAGACTATTGGAAATATGCCCTAGAGGCAATAATAAAGTGGTTATTATCATTATTCCTTGTTCATGATAATTGTTTATTATCCATGCTATAATTGTATTGATCGGAAACTCAGACACATGTGTGGATACATAGACAACATGTCCCTAGTGAGCCTCTACCGGACTAGCTCGTTGATCAAAGATGGCTATGGTTTCCTAGCCATAGACATGAGTTGTCATTTGATAATGGGACCACATCATTGGGAGAATGATGTGATGTACAAGATCCAAACTATAAACGTAGCATATGATCATATCAAGTTTATTGCTATCGTTTTCTGCATGTCAAGTATACGTTCCTATGACCATGAGATCATGCAACTCACTAACACCAGAGGAGTTCCTTGTGTGTACCAAACGTTGCAATGTAACTGGGTGACTATAAAGGTGCTCTACAGGTATCTCCGAGGGTGTATGTGGAGTTGGCATGGATCAACACTGGGATTTGTCACTCCGTATGACGAAAAGGTATCTCAGGGCCCACTCGGTAATACAACATCGCAATGAGCTTGCAAGCAATGTGACTAATGGGTTAGCAACGGGATCTTGTATTATGGAACGAGTAGAGAGACTTGCCGGTAATGACATTGAACTAGGTATGGTGATACCAACGATCGAATCTCGGGCAAGTAACATACCGATAGACAAAGGGAACTGCATGTGGGATTGTCTGAATCCTTGACATCGAGGTTCGACTGATAAAGATCTTCGTAGAATATGTAGGAACCAATATGGACATCTAGGTCCCGCTATTGGTTATTGACCGTAGAGGTGTCCCGGTCATGTTAGCATAGTTCTCGAACCCACAGGGTCTACACACTTAACATTTAGTGACGATATAATTATAGTTGAGTTGTTATGGTGGTAACCGAAGGTTGTTAAGAGTCCCGGATGAGATCCCGGACATGATGAAGAACTCCGGAGTAGTCTGTAGGTGAAGATTGATATATAGGATGAAAGGCATAGGAGTTCGGAAGTGTTCCAGGGGTATCGGGTTATAACCAGGAGGACCGAAAGGGGTTTCGGGGGGGGGGGGGGGGGCCTGACAAGTGTTGGGGGGCTCATGGGCCAAGGGGAGGGGGCACACCAGCCCACCCTCACCCCATCCCACGACCACCAGGAAGGTGGTGCACCCCTCTAGGGATGCCTCCCCCTTGCTCGGGGGCAAGCCACCTGGGGGGCCACCCAAACCTTGGTCGCCCCCATCTAGGCCGCCATCCCCCTGGGGGAAACCCTAGGGGCACCCCTCCTCCCTTCCCCCTATATATAGAGGGGTAGAGGGAGGGCAGCCGCACCCATCTATGCCACGGCGCTTCCCTCCCTCTCCCTCGTGGTCATCTTCCTCTCCGCAGTGCTTAGCGAAGCTCTGCTAAGATGCCACCATGCCGTTGTGCTGCCGAAGGACTTAAGCTACTACTTCACCATCGCTCGCTGGATCGAGGAGGTGAAGGCGTCATCAAGCTGTACTTGTGTTGAACGTGGAGGTGATGTCCGTTCGGCACTTAGATTGGGAGTTAGCGGGACGGATCGTGATTGGATCGCGAAGGCGTTCGACTACATCAACTGCGTTTCTTAACTCTTCCGCTTAGCGATCTACAAGGGTATGTAGATGCAATCTCTCCTCTCGTAGATGTTCATCTCCTAGAATGATCTTGGTGAGCTTAGACATTTTTTTGTTTCCCATGCAACGTTCCCCAACAGAGGTAAAATCCTGCATCCTGCTTTTTTGTATTGATTGTGATGGAGTACACAGTACGGGATGATCTACCTCGAGATCGTATGTGACTATATGTTTTTCTTCTACCCTGAAGCTAAAACCCCTTGGCTTATATAAGGACCTGGGGTAGCTAAGGATTACATGAGGTTGTGATGTAGGGTGGAACCCTATACGGCCGCTCTTTCACGAAAGGAGCGGATCCCGCGAAGAACACGAAGAACACGAGGGGGAAAACAAGGGGAATCACGAGAGAAACACTAAAACCAACAATATATGGTCACACATATGCTAGATCCTTGAAACACAAAGATATACAAGATCCGAATCCAACAAAGGATGATACATAGGGTAACCGGTTCTTCTCCGTGAGGAGGTCTTGATGTTCTTCTTCGCGAGGAGGTCTTGAATCCAAGAGGATCTTCTCCGAAGAGGGGCCGCGGTCTCTCTCGTGGAGTAGATCTGTATGGATGAGCGAAGCTCTATCTCTCAAATGAGCTATCACAATGCTAACCCTAACTAGGAGGAGGGGTGGTCTATTTATAGTCTAAGCCACGAGGGGGTAAGTGGGAAAGGGATACATGGGCTTTGGCCCGAGTCTTTGCACGCAGGCAGGCCAGAAGTTCCGGGTGGGGCCGGAAGTTCCGGGCAGGTTCCGGCCGGTTTCCGGGCTATCCAGAGAGTTGGTGCGCTCGGGGCTGGTCTGGACTCTGGGGGCCGGAGGTTCCGGGCAGGCCGGAAGTTCCGGCCAGAGGCCGGAAGTTCCGGGATTTCCAGAAGCTTGTCCCTGCTTCTTCTTCTTTCTCCTCTTCCATGCTTGGCCTCGGTCCTTGGATCCTCCATGGTCGTCTCAGTTGTACCTGAGTATATGCAAGGTCCATGCATGATGTAGTAGCCATGTCTCATATGTGGAAAGTGATGGTTCGGAGAGGATCAGAGGAGTGAGTTCACCTTGTGTCCAATGGCGTATGGTTGAGGTCTCATCATATGTCCTATTGGGGCTTGGGGAGTAGTCGAAGTGTACATGGGGATGATCGTAGGATGCTCCGCATCATCTCCCCTCCCTTGGGAAAGATCCGACCTCGGATCCTGATCCTCATCACCATGGAAACGGTTGTTGTGGATGGACTTGTAGTTGGACGGAGTTGAAGACATTGCGCAATCCAAGTACTCCAAGGTGTCGCCGAAGTGGTATACACGCAAAAAGAGAAAACACAAACAACACTCGGAAATACAATGGTTAGCGCACACAAAGTGTCCATCATGTAAGAATGAGTCTGTGCGGCAAGATTGTTCATGACAAAGTGCATGCAGCTTATCAAGATTATCTAGAAAGATATGCAAAGCATTCATGGGCGGAAATGCAATCATTGTGCACACATATGTGTTGTGAATGTGATCAATGCAACCACGGTGCAAAATGATGTCATAGTGAGACGGTTTATCAATAGCATGAATATGGCAATGGATGATCAATATGAATGAGTTATCATGCAATTGATGGTAGGTAATATGATCATGATGTATGAATATGCCATCAATAAATATCACAACAAATTTTCTAAGGAAGTGCACAAGCTCATATATCATGGATGACATCGAAATACAAGATGCAACAAGGCAATCATAATGTGAGTCAATCCATGCATAAGATGCAAATTTGTCATGTGTGTGATATGTCCATCGAGCATGACATGTGTGAGCACAATCAACAAATATGGAGGTGTCGGTATACCAATGCTCGATGTGGTGGCATGAGTGTAGGTTCGAAAGTGCATCCAATAAGTCCGAGCGCTCCTCAATGTGAAGGTCCATAGAGCCAATCTTCAATGTCGCTCCTCCGTTCACGAGATGTATCATGTAGACAACAAGAAGGAAACAACAATGAAAGAGTGACCCATCCAATATGTGTATTTGAGGGTGGCTCAAAGGGGAGGAGTTCACCTTTATGAGAATGTTGAAAATGTTGGTGTCATGCATCGTGTACGCCATCACATGACCAAGTTGTCTCGTGATGGTACCACCTTGTGGATCCTTCAAAACGAAAGAACATGACAAACACTCGGAAAAACAAATGAGGTTAGAGGAAGTGCAAAACCAATCATTCGTGTGGTAAGATACCCAACAAGTGTATGCATCATGCTCATCATAAGAAAGGACAAGGGAGCATTTCATAGTATGGAGGCATATGATAAACATGGCAATAGCAACAAGGATCTCCACCAAGCATGCAAATACACATAGGAGTAGTAAAATGGTGAATGATGGGTAAAGGCAAGCAAGGGTCGCAATTGCATGGCAAAGACATAGAAATAGGCATAACATGCAAAGTGAACATGATATAATGGGCATAATGTGACAAATGGTAAATAGCCCATAGTCGTGTGAGAGCCAAGTAAAAGATATGCGCGTAGTCGTTGCGCGAAGAGAACGGTGGGAAGGATAGTTCACGGGATCCCAAGTCGTCTTTGCTCTCAAGATCTCGTTTCGTCAACTCTTGGGATTGAGAGGTTGACGAGTATACGTGAGTACCTACACAAAACAAAGACAAAGGGAAAATTGTGTGTGCGTGGTATATGTACACATCATCCATCATGATGCGCACGTGTTTGTGTTGGTTAGCACAAAATATCCAATGCTCAAATAAATGAGATGTGTGATATAGAAATATGTCATCCATCATTATAGGTGTGTTGTTATGTATATCATAATGGAGACTCAAATTGTGTAATGCATCATGAGGAATATCTAGAGCATTGTTATGCATGGAATGTATATGGTGCAAGCAATTATGGGAATCATGCAAAGTATGGAATGATTCAAAATCTCCTAATATGTATGAGGAAACTATGGGGGTCTCCTCATGAGCATTAATGGAAACATCACACGAAGAATATTGACAACATCCAAAACAATGCATATTTGGAACAATGTGATCATGGCATGGAATAGTAGATGAACTGTGCAAATCATGTAAAGGAAGCATGGCAATATCATCACATGAAAAACAAAAGCCAATGACCATCATCTCGTCATCTATGCCATAAGTGCAAATGGGATTTATTTGAATGGGGCATGCATAGCTACTATGTTGAGATTTAAATGATGCGATATGGGAGGTCTCACTCATAGCATATGACAAGTTTAAAGGATTATCAAACATGACGTGACCAATAGAATTTTCACATGATATCCTATGTAGCATAGCATCACAACTAGGCAACTCAACATGCTCATCATCATATTCATCATAAATAGGTAAGTCATGACATGAAGAAGTCGCACTAGCATGAAGCATGGGAATAGGTGGATCAACATCATGCAAGCAATCATTAGTGAGATTGTCCACTAGTGGGACAAGAGAAGCACCATCACCTATGTTACCTTTGGAGCATCGCTCATGTGTTGTAGGTGAGGTGTCGAAAACCAAGTCGTGGTCATCTTCATCTTATGGATCCATGTGGGGGTGCATCTTCTTCCACCATGGACATCGTTGTCTCCATTGGAGGTATGGACTCGTCGAGGATAGGCGTGTCATCATGTAGGAGACCTAGCACCAAAGAAGAAAACACACTCGGAGTAGAGGTTAAGTCGTTAGAAATCATAGTGGCCTGACATGCCGTGTCAACTACCTCACTCACTAAGTATTGTGTCTCACTCACTCCCGGTATGATGCTTTCACTCATATGGTTGGTGGAGCCACTCGAATGGCTCTCAACCTCACATAGGATGTGTGGCATGCTCTCAAGTGTGGGGCTAGTGGTGGTCACACTCATCCTCTCATAGGAAATGCACTCAATGTCACATATGGTGGAGTCACTCATATCACTCATGGGGTGGTGGCTCTCCTCACATGGCAATTGGGTCATCTCATGATATGTGGGTGTCAGAGAGATGTAGGTGCAAACGTCTCCATGCTCTATCATGTCATTGTCGTAGCCGGGGATGAAGGCCGAAGATGGCACATCATCACTCTCCTCCAAGACCAAAGATAAGGTCTCATGTGCGGTCTCGTAGCTTGACTCGGAGTATGAGTCCAATATGCGCATCGTCTTCATGTTGTTGAAGAGGTTCATGCTCGTCGCCGTGGTCGAAGGGGATGGCCCTTGCTCGACCTTCTTGTCGCTGTCTTGTTGTATGAGGTCCATATGATGTGGCACCTCGTAGCTCGTCTCCATGACCGAAGGGAATTTCCCATGTTCGACCATCTTCCTTGGGGGGCTTCCGAAGATGGAAGTGTCGCCCTCGCTCGTAGGTGGTCGCCTCGTTGGTGAAGATGTCGATGTAGGTGAACTCATGGGAAGTAGGCGAAGAGGACGTATGTCCAAAGGCGAAGATGCCTTGATAGCACTTGGCGAAGATGTCGAAGTGGTGGTGGTAGTCATAGCTCCGTCTTGGTGCTGCTTGTCTCGCGGTCTTCTCTTGTGCTCATGAAGTTTGGCCTTGGCGTGAAGTAGGGCTTGTTGGGACTTGTGCATTTGCGCTTGGCGAGCATCTTCATGATGATGGTGTCGTTTTCGTGCTTGAGCTCGATGGAGTTCATCGTTGTCATGCACATGATGCTTGGAGGTGACCTACCCTTCATGACAATGTGAATCACGAACGTCATGGTCGTCGTCATGGAGATGTGGCCGTGGACGACTTGCGCTTGCATCATTTTTGCGCTCCGAAGACTTGTGACTTGAACGTCGCCGCCTTGAGGATGATGAAGGGGAAGAACGGTTAATCAACAAGGTCTGAATCTCCTCCATCCTTGCATCTTGCTCCTCCTTTTGTGCGGAAAGCTTGTTGTCGATGTAGTCCCTTTTCCTTGCTTCGGAGTGATGAATGTCGATGTAGAGGTTCTCGATGTGCTCTCGCAATCTGATAGAGGCTAAGGTGTCCCGATGTTTCGATGAGATGGTGGCTATCATTTTCTGTGGAAGTCGACCTTGACGATCCGACTACGAACGTGTGAGACGTCGCGCCTTAGCAATCGCTAAACCAACTTCCGAGGGTTATTGACCACGCCGGAGCACGATCAACCTGACCACGAGGGTCTGTTTCCTGCGAACAAACGAAGAACAAGCAAGAAATTAAGATTGCAATCGGGATATTGCGAATATAAGATGAAAGCTTTATTGATCAAGGTG
>NC_057809.1:267704896-267765956 GCF_018294505.1 Triticum aestivum | reverse complement strand
CGTCGTAGCCGTGCTCCCCGCCACCCGTGCGTCCTCTCATCGTGTCCAGGAGCTCCGCCGCTGTCCACTCCATCGAGCAAGCCGAGCCCCAAGCACTCGCAACGCCCGAGTCCACCGCAACGACCTCGCCCGAACCGCCGTCGCCGGAGATCCCCTTCAACGCCGTCATCGCTCCGGTCCATCTCCGGCCACACCAAGGGCTTCGTCGCACTCACTGTGAGCTTAGCCATCTTCCCCCCCCTCCTTTTCTTGCTCCCGAGCCGTGTAGCAACCTCCTGGAGCTCAACCGCACCCACCGCCGTGGAGCTCGTCGCCGACGTGCTCCCGGTCACCCTCCGACCACTCCACGGTGTCCATCATGCTCACCGTGTCACTTAGCACCTAGCTAGCCACTCCCCGAGCCTCTCCGACCCCTCTAGCGTCAAGTTCGTCTTCGGCCGAACCCCGGTGGCCGCCAAAGTCGTCGCCGGCGCCAACTCCGGCCACCCCGACCCCAACGGACTCCACCAAGAGCTGCGGCTCGTCCTCAGCTCCACTCCGGTGGTCTCCGCGACCCATTTGGTGGCCGAAACGGCCAAAACCACTTCCGCCGCCGCGTCGGGCTCGCCGGCGGCTAAACGCCGGTGCAGCCGACCCGGGTTTGCCACGGGTGGGCCCTGGTTGACTCCCCTGAGTCAGTGACAGGTGGGGCCCAGCCCTGTTAATTAAACAGGTTTAGTTTTAATTAAACTTTAATTAATCTAATCACACTGACACGTGGGACCCACTGTCAGGTTTGACCCGGACGTGTTCCGTTGACCTGCTGACGTCACACTGACGTCAGGCTGACGCAATAATTGATTTTCTGGAATTAATCTAATATAGGAAATTCCAGAATATAGTTTAAACTTCAAAAATTCATAACTTTTATTCTGTAACTCCAAATCAGACAAATTATATATGAAAAATGATCAGAAAAATCCAATCTATCCATCTGTACTATTTTCATGCATGATTAAACAAGTTAACCTGATGTTTAATGCAGAACAAGGAAAAGCACTTTAAAAGGCCATGTTTGAGTTTGAAATTTGAATCTTTGATTCAAATTGGTACAAACCCTTCTGGTCTTAGTTGCATTAGCCCAACACACTCATATTGCTATGTTTCATGCATGCATCATATTGTTGCACATTGTTTGGTGATGGTTGTGTATCGGTGTTCTTTGCGGCAGGTTCTGCCCCCGAGGAGTACCGTGATTACCCTAACGAAGAACCGTATCAGTGCATCGAACCATCAGGCAAGCAACCAACCATTTGATCATATCGATACAATCCCATGTTCTCGCTCCTGCTCTCTTTTACTGCATTAAGACAACGCATTTCAAACTGTTGTGTGCTACGGTAGTTGAACCCATTTCCTCTGCATGACTTGTCATTGCCACAGTAACTAGATGAAACCCACTAGCATGTGTAGGAGTTGATTGAGCCATATGTATGTGTTGTTCCTACCTTGCTATGCCTGCTATGCTTAGAGTCGTGTCAGGTCTGGTTCATTTGGGTGATGGCTAGAGTGAAATGATTATGTCGGTAATGAGAGTGGTGTGGTGAACACGATTTGGTAAAGGTATCGATGAGAGGCCATGTAGGAGTACATGGTGGGTTGTTTCATTGAAGCCGACCTTAAGCACTGAGATCTGTATGTGTGATTTAAGATACAGCTACTACCATGCATTGGGCCCTGAAATATGACCCCGCTCGACTTCTTATTCACCCTAGCTCTCTGTCCAGGAGTTGCAAGTAGTTTCTGGTGTTTGTAGCCTACTGGAGGCCGTGGACAGCGCTGACCGTAGGGGTGGGCTGTGATGCGGTAGGTACGTGGCCGGGTGTACCGAATACCCGTTAGGTATCTCGGGAACCCTGTTCACATCGTTCGGGGCCGTATGGGAAACCTCGGCCGGACTCCCTGCGGATGGAACCTGGATAGGCGATAAACCTGGACTAGAGGCTTAAGTGTTTAGGTAGGTCGTGGTCTACACCCACGTCGGCTTTCGCTTGAAGTCTGCCGAGCACATGTCGTGTGCAGGCGCTAAGTGGTGGAAACATGTATGAAGAAGTACACCCCTGCAGGGTTATCATGATCTATTCGAATAGCCGCGTCCGCGGTAAAGGACTACTTGGTTGCCTATACAGTTCATAGACAAGTAAATGGAAACTACTAAAAGCCTCAAGATAAGTGTGAGTGCCGAGGATGGCTCTTCCGTGGGAAGACGGAGGTGGATCCTCGGTAGTGTATTGAAGTGGAGAATAGTGGACTCGTGTGCGCAAAACCATTTCAAGTTGGAGTCTCGTAGGTTAGCCTGGCCAAGAGTCAAAGCTGGCTTGCTGCAATAACTCCACCAACCCTTCTTGATAATATGCATGTATGTAGGATCTGATGTAAGTCTTGCTGAGTACCTTTGTACTCATGTTGCTATAATTTACATTTTTACAGAAGACGCTGCAACCCCTTCTGATGGGTTCTACGTAGACGTTGACATCAATGAGTAGGCTAAGGCCCAGGTGGTGATCCTGAGCATGTGAAGGACCACGTAGTATAGCTAGGCTTTCCAAGCCTCTTTTATTTTACTAGTTGTCTGTACTCAGACAAGTTACTTCCGCTGCTGGTTTGTATGACTGTATGACTTGAATGCTGGGTCGTGTGACCCGTACCTGTGTGTATGATTATGTATGGCTCCCTGAGCCTTAAATAAAGTACTTGTGTCGTAGAGTCATGTTGTGATGCCATGTTGTATTTGCACATATCGAGCATACTGTGTGTATGCTATTGAAATGCTTGGTATGTGTGGGATCTGACTATCTAGTTGTTTATCTTTAGTAGACTCTCTTACCGGGAAATGTCTCCTACTGTTACCACTGAGCCATGGTAGCTTGCTACTGCTCTGGAACACTTAGGCTGGCCGGCATGTGTCCTTCTTCGTTCCTGTGTCTGTCCCTTCGGGGAAATGTCACGCATTGAGTACCGGAGTCCTGTTAGCCCGCTACAGCCCGGTTTACCGGAGTCCTGCTAGCCCAGTGCTACAGCCCGGACCCACTTGCCGATGACCGACACGTTCGTTGCTGGGTCATGGATGCCTGTCCCTGTAAGCACTGTGCCACTTTGGGTTTACGACTAGTCATGTCAGCCCGGGCTCTTTATCATATGGATGCTAGCGACACTATCATATACGTGAGCCAAAAGGCGCAAACGGTCCCGGGCAAAGGTAAGGCGACACCCGTGGGGATACCGTGCGTGAGGCCGCAAAGTGATATGGGGTGTTAAAAGCTAGATCGATGTGACATCGAGTCGGGGTCCTGACAGCGTTGGCATCAGAGCCGGACTGCCTGTAGGTTCTCCAAGCCAAACTGGTCGATGTTGAGCCTAGAAATTCTTTAGTTATATGTAGGGGAATTGTTTGTGGGTTGGAACGTAAGGCTCTTTTTACTCCTTTATCTTATGACATTCTGATCTGAGTCAGTCTATTCTTCCACCGGGGGTTAAGGAATTAGGATCTATTCTCTCTATCAGGATCACGTGTTACTAATCAGTAGTACCTTATAGGTTTGATGGTTACAAGCCTAGTTCAGTTCTACTACCACATTATGTTGCTAGGTTGGACTCAGAACTTTGATATGATGATGTTGAGTGTGAATGAAATCCTTTGTCAATTGTCTCAAATCCTTCTTGAGCATTTACAGCTGTTATGCTGCCGAAATTTTGCTAGAAATTCTAATGCCTTTGCATTATGATTGTGTTTTCAGATGGCCACTCGCGACCTCAATCAAGTGGTTCGCCTGACTCGATGCCTAGATGTACCCGGTCATACCGCCATGTTGGTCAGGATAATGACTGAGGCTGGATACCGTTGGTATCCTGAGTACACGGTCGAAGAGCAATTCCGAGACTTTAATCAAAGCCAGTATCTCTGCAATGTCAGGATATTTCCATCTTATCCTGGGTCCACCGAGCCCCTTCACTGCTCCTATGGACTCGGGGTTACTATTGAGATGGTTGTGCAGGACGCCGCCTACTCTATGATGACCATCATGCGAGTCAGGTCTGGCCTATTTCGGGACTCTGATTTCCGGTATATGCCAGGATCACTTCCGGGAGCACAAGGGTATCTCCAGGCTATCTATGCTGACCCCACTCAGGAGGATTCACGGACTCGCACTACTGCTGAGATGCTCGAGGATAAGGACCGTGAAAATCGGGCCTTGAGGTTAGAGCTCTTCAATACCCGTGCTGACCATTGGGCCACATTGACTCGGTTTGCACCGGCGGTGCAAGCTGGATATTCGGATATGCGCGATCTCTATCCTGTGAGATCTGCTCTGCCAGACGTGATGGGTTGGCGTGATGTAGGAGGCATCACCCCACCTCGCGGTCCCCGCAGGCCACCGTCTGTTGGTCCAAGACCTCATCCTAGTCCCTATGGTCCACAAGCTCCGCGAGATCGTCTGTTTCCGGATGATCATGTTGAGCTTCCAGGCTATGGAGGTGACTTCTACGAGGACTACTACGGATCGGTTTGAGTTAGTAGTAGTATCACTAGTTCGTGTTAGCTGTGTCGTCTATCGTCCTGCGTGACTCGTGGGATATGACCTAGTTTGTATCGCCTTCCGGAGGTGTAGGAAAATAATGTATAGGAGCTTGGAATGTTTCCGATGAGATGTAATCCTCTTTTCACCGTAATAGTACCTTGTTTGGTCTTGTGCTAAACCCTGTATGGTGTGTATGACGATGGAATAAAGAAGCAGTTTCTGTATCTACCATGTCATACGGATGATCATCTTGCATTCCGAGTTATTCCTTACATTCTGTATCCTATGTCGGAATTTTATCATCCTGACTAAATCATTGTCTTGTTTACCTAGGATGGTCAACACGCGCACTAACCCTGCTCCTCAAGAGCAGGCTGAAGGCAGTGAAGTCAGGAATGCAAATCTGCCTCATCCTCCTTCCCTAGCCGAGGTTATGATGGAAGCCGAAAGAAACAAGCGGGAGACGAACCGTTTGTTGGAGCGTATTGAATAGAACACGGCACACCATCAGAGGACTAATGTGGTGTCACTCAGTGATTTCATCAAGTTACATCCACCCACGTTCCACCACTCCGTCGAGCCTCTCGACGCTGATGACTGGCTTCGCAGTATTTCTCACAAACTGCGTTCCGCGCTGGTAGCGGAGGCTGACAAGGTCACCTTTGCTGCATATCATCTTGAAGGCCCCGCCAGTCTATGGTGGGAGAATTATGGAGCTATGCGCCCAGCGGGCCATGTCACTACTTGGGCTGAATTCAGCGAGGCTTTCCGTGAACATCACATTCCGGAGGGTCTCATGGACCGTAAACGTGAGGAATTCTGCAATTTCACTCAGGGCCGACTCTCTGTGGATGCTTACAGCAGGGAGTTCGGTAACCTCGCACGATATGCAACTGAGGAAGTTTCTACTGATGCCAAGAAGCAAGCAAGGTTTCGTAAGGGGCTTAGTCCTGAGCTTCGCCGCGACCTCCGTCTGCATGAGTGCACATCTTTTCAGAAACTTGTTAACAAGGCCATCAGTGCTGAAACTGGTCAGACTGATTATGATGCAACACGCAAGCATGGCCGTGACATGGGTTCCTCATCCGGTGCTGGTCCTCAGAAGCGCCGCGTGTGGGTGCCCAACACCGCCCTGCCACCCAGGTTCACACTGAGGCCATCTTTCCAGGCGCCTCGCCCTGTTCAACAGTCTGCACCAGCCAAGCCCTATGGGGGTCCAACCAACAATGCTCCTCCACGTACCAGTTCCGTGACTTGTTTCAAGTGTGGGGAATCTGGTCACTATATGCGTGAGTGTCCCCAGACCAACCCCAACCAATCTGCTAAAGCTGTTGGCCGTGGCAAGCCGACAGGGAAAGTGTTCCACGCCAAGCCGGCCACCGCTACACGTGGCCATGTCAACTGTATCTCTGCCGAAGAAGCTCAAGAGGATCCCAACGTCGTTCTCGGTACGCTCCTTGTTAATTGCCACCCGGCATCTGTTCTTTTCGATACAGGAGCCTCTCATTCATTTATATCCGAGAACTATGCTCGTTTGCATAACACCGCATTCTGTAACATGCCATCCACTATGGAAATTTCTACTCCGGGTTCTAGATGGCAGACCTCCAGGGTAAGTTATGGAAATGAAATCCAAGTCGACAGACTTGTTTTCCTTGCATCTTTGATAGCTCTCAAATTTTCAGATATTAATATCATTTTGGGTATGGACTGGATGTCAGCTCATCATGCCAAAATTGATTGCTTCTCTAGGACTGTTCAACTCACTCATCCTTCGGGGAAGATAGTCAATGTCTTGACCCGACTAGCCGAGCGACAGTTATATTCTCTTAACGCCAGCCCTTTGCCAGACCTTGAGGACGTTCCGGTAGTCCGTGACTTCCCGGATGTCTTCCCAGAGGAATTGCCAGGTGTTCCACCTGACAGGGATGTTGAGTTCGTAATAGACCTCATTCCAGGAACCGTTCCGATTGCCAGAAGACCCTATAAGATGGCACCACTAGAACTAGCCGAGATTAAGAAACAACTCGATGAGTCCTTGAAAAAGGGTTTCATCCGACGTAGTTCATCTCCATGGGCTTGCCCCGTCCTCTTCGTCAAGGAGAAGGATGGTACGGACCAGATGGTTGTAGATTATCGACCTGTCAATTTGGTCACAATCAAGAACAAATATCCGCTTCCCAGGATCAACGACCTGTATGATCAGCTCGCTGGATCCTCAGTCTTCTCCAAGATGGATTTGAGGTTGGGCTACCATCAAATCAAAATCAGAAACGGGGACATTCCTAAAACGGCTTTTGTTACTCGTTATGGCCAATACGAGTACACCGTCATGTCTTTCGGTTTAACCAACGCTCCAGCCACCTTTTCTCGGTTAATGAACTCAATCTTCATGGAGTATTTGGATAAATTCGTCGTGGTTTACCTAGATGATATACTCATCTACTCCAAGAACGAGGAAGAACATGCCGAACATCTAAGGCTAGTGTTGAAGAAACTTCGAGAGCACCGCCTTTATGCCAAGTTTTCCAAATGTGAATTTTGGTTGTCAGAAGTGACCTATCTGGGTCATGTAATATCTGGTAAAGGTATTGTTGTTAACCCTGAGCGAGTTCAAGCCGTCCTTAATTGGACTCCACCTGAATCGGTCAAGCAAGTTCGGTGTTTCCTTGGCCTAGCGAGCTATTGTCGTCGCTTTGTCGAGAACTTCTCCAAAGTTGCTAAACCTCTAACTGAACTCCTTAAGAAGGATAAAAAGTTTGAATGGACTCCACAATGTGAGCACAGCTTTCAGGAACTGAAAAGACGCCTGACTTCTGCTCCCGTTCTGGTACCGCCAGACTTCTCTAAGGACTTTGTTATCTACTGCGACGCCTCGCGACAAGGACTAGGCTGTATTCTCATGCAAGATCGACATGTAATTGCTTACGCCTCACGGCAATTGCACCCACATGAGGAGAATTATCCTACTCATGATCTAGAGCTTGCAGCTGTAGTCTATGCACTTAAAACCTGGCGACATTACCTCCTCGGTAATCGTTGCGAAATATTCACTGATCATCAAAGTCTGAAGTACATCTTCACCCAACCGGATTTGAATCTTAGGCAAAGACGTTGGGTCGAGTTGATCACAGATTTCGACTTAGGAATAACTTACACCCCAGGGAAAGCCAACGTCATGGCTGATGCACTAAGTCGTAAATCTTATTGTAACAACCTGATGTTACAACAAAGTCAACCGCTTCTCCATGAGGAATTTCGGAAGCTTAACCTTCACATTGTTCCTCAAGGATTTCTTTCCACCTTGGTGGCGAAACCTACTCTTACGGATCAAATCATCGCTGCCCAGAAGCGAGATAAGGGAATAGCTAAGATCAAGGAGAAGATTGCTAGCGGAGGTGCTAGTTGTTTCTCCACAAATGATCATGGTGTTGTGTACTTTGATAACCGTTTAGTGGTTCCCAAGAACCAGCATCTATGACAGTTGATCCTTAAGGAGGCTCATGAATCTCCTCTCACCATTCATCCGGGTAGTACCAAGATGTATCAGGACCTACGCCAGAGGTTCTGGTGGACTAGGATGAAGAGAGAAATTGCTCAGTATATTGCTAATTGCGACGTCTGTCGTCGTGTAAAAGTAGAGCATCAACGGCCTGCTGGCACCCTTCAGCCCCTAGCTATTCCTGAATGGAAATGGGATAAAATTGGTATGGATTTCATTACCGGTTTTCCCAGGACCAAGAGAGGGAATAATGCTATCTTTGTCATTGTCGATCGTCTTTCCAAAGTGGCCCATTTCTTACCTGTTCGTGAGAGTATAACCGCTAGTCAGCTGGCAGACCTATACATCCCCCGAATAGTGTCTCTCCATGGTGTTCCTTTGGAAATTAACTCGGATCGAGGAAGTCTTTTCACCTCTCGATTTTGGGAAAGTTTCCAAAACGCTATGGGAACCCGCCTTTCCTTTAGCACCGCTTTTCACCCTCAATCGAGTGGTCAAGTAGAACGCGTCAACCAGATTCTAGAAGACATGCTTCGAGCCTCTGTTATCTCTTTCGGAATGGACTGGGAGAAATGCCTTCCATTTGCCGAATTTGCTTACAACAACAGCTATCAATCTAGCTTGGGTAAAGCCCCTTTTGAAGTTCTCTATGGACGACGGTGTCGAACACCCCTTAACTGGTCAGAGACCGGGGAAACACAATTCTTTGGCCCGGATATGATTCATGAAGCAGAAGAGCAAGTTCGCATCGTTCGTGAGAAGTTGAAAACAGCCCAATCTCGTCAAAAGAGTCAATATGACCGAAAACATAAGGCTATGACTTTCGAGGTTGACGAGAAGGCTTACCTTCGGGTTAACCCTCTGAAGGGAACCCATCGTTTCGGTATCAAAGGCAAATTGGCTCCTCGTTACATTGGACCTTTTCGCATTCTCGCTAAACGAGGAGAAGTTGCCTACCAGTTGGAACTACCTCCGCACCTCTCCAGAGTCCACGATGTCTTCCACGTTTCTCAACTCACGCGTTGCTTCTCGGATCCTATCCGTGGAGTGGACTACGAAACGCTTGATCTCCAAGATAATCTTACATATCGAGAGTACCCCATTCGTATCCTCGATCAGGCCGAGCGTACCACTCGATGTCATAATATCAAGTTTCTCAAAGTTCAATGGTCGCACCATTCTGAGGATGAAGCAACTTGGGAAAGGGAGGATCGTCTTCGACTCGAGTATCCCGCCTTCCTCCCGGAGGAACCCAAATCTCGGGACGAGATTGTTTTGAGTGGGGGTGAGTTGTCACACCCTAGCTAGTCATGCATTAGAGTGTTGCATCATGTTTATTCCTTCACCAGAAACCTGAAATGGGGATGACAGAACCCCCAGTCCCCTCTGAAACCAACTAGGGTTTACTAAAAACTTTTTCAATGAACCTGAAATGCCCTTCTAAAATGCCCATCATTTTTGTCTTGGTTCAGAACCTCTGCCAAAAGTGGTGCACATTTTCCTAGGCCATCTTAGGGTTTTTGAATTAAATCATAAATATTTGAATTTGGGCATTTAAAATTATATAAAATATTTAAATGCACAAATATCTCCAAACTAAAATGTTTCATGTTGGAAATAATCCAACTATGGACCAGGAGTAGTTTGGTGATTTTAGGAGTTGCCTAAGTATTTTATTTAATTCAACAAAGTTACAGAAGTATTAAAAAAACAGAAAACAGAAAGAAATGGAAAAAACTTACCTGGCGCCCAGCACCTGGCCCACCTGCCGGCCCAGCCCAGCGCCGCTCCAGCGAGCTGCTTGCCGGCCAGGCAGGCAAGCAGGTGCCCGACGGCGACCGCAGTGCGCGCCACGCACTTGCTCGCCGCCTCGCCGCTCCCCTCGCCCGGTGACGTCATGGACCGGCCTCCCTCGCTCCCCCGAACCCCCCAGACACCCCCTCTCCTCTCTAGCTCCTCCCCCTCGCGCTCCCCCGCCATGGCCGACGCCACCATCGCCGTGCCTTCGTCGTAGCCGTGCTCCCCGCCACCCGTGCGTCCTCTCATCGTGTCCAGGAGCTCCGCCGCTGTCCACTCCATCGAGCAAGCCGAGCCCCGAGCGCTCGCAACGCCCGAGTCCACCGCAACGACCTCGCCCGAACCGCCGTCGCCGGAGATCCCCTTCAACGCCGTCGTCGCTCCGGTCCATCTCCGGCCACACCAAGGGCTTCGTCGCACTCACTGTGAGCTTAGCCATCTTCCCCCCCTCCTTTTCTTGCTCCCGAGCCATGTAGCAACCTCCCGGAGCTCAACCGCACCCACCGCCGTGGAGCTCGTCGCCGACGTGCTCCCGGTCACCCTCCGACCACTCCACGGTGTCCATCATGCTCACCGTGTCACTTAGCACCTAGCTAGCCACTCCCCGAGCCTCTCCGACCCCTCTAGCATCAAGTTCGTCTTCGGCCGAACCTCGGTGGCCGCCAAAGTCGTCGCCGGCACCAACTCCGGCCACCCCGACCCCAACAGACTCCACCAAGAGCTGCGGCTCGTCCTCAGCTCCACTCCGGTGGTCTCCGCGACCCATTTGGTGGCCGAAACGGCCAAAACCACTTCCGCCGCCGCGTCGGGCTCGCCGGCGGCTAAACGCCGGTGCAGCCGACCCGGGTTTGACCACGGGTGGGCCCTGGTTGACTCCCCTGAGTCAATGACAGGTGGGGCCCAGCCCTGTTAATTAAACAGGTTTAGTTTTAATTAAACTTTAATTAATCTAATCACACTGACACGCGGGACCCACTGTCAGGTTTGACCCGGACGTGTTCCGTTGACCTGCTGACGTCACACTGACGTCAGGCTGACGCAATAATTGATTTTCTGGAATTAATCTAATATAGGAAATTCCAGAATATAGTTTAAACTTCAAAAATTCATAACTTTTATTCTGTAACTCCAAATCAGACAAATTATATATGAAAAATGATCAGAAAAATCCAATCTATCCATCTGTACTATTTTCATGCATGATTAAACAAGTTAACCTAATGTTTAATGCAGAACAAGGAAAAGCACTTTAAAAGGCCATGTTTGAGTTTGAAATTTGAATCTTTGATTCAAATTGGTACAAACCCTTCTGGTCTTAGTTGCATTAGCCCAACACACTCATATTGCTATGTTTCATGCATGCATCATATTGTTGCACATTGTTTGGTGATGGTTGTGTATCGGTGTTCTTTACGGCAGGTTCTGCCCCGGAGGAGTACCGTGATTACCCTAACGAAGAACCGTATCAGTGCATCGAACCATCAGGCAAGCAACCAACCATTTGATCATATCGATACAATCCCATGTTCTCGCTCCTGCTCTCTTTTACTGCATTAAGACAACGCGTTTCAAACTGCTGTGTGCTACGGTAGTTGAACCCATTTCCTCTGCATGACTTGTCATTGCCACAGTAACTAGATGAAACCCACTAGCATGTGTAGGAGTTGATTGAGCCATATGTATGTGTTGTTCCTACCTTGCTATGCCTGCTATGCTTAGAGTCGTGTCAGGTCTGGTTCATCTGGGTGATGGCTAGAGTGAAATGATTATGTCGGTAATGAGAGTGGTGTGGTGAACACGATTTGGTAAAGGTATCGATGAGAGGCCATGTAGGAGTACATGGTGGGTTGTTTCATTGAAGCCGACCTTAAGCACTGAGATCTGTATGTGTGATTTAAGATACAGCTACTACCATGCATTGGGCCCTGAAATATGACGCCGCTCGACTTCTTATTCACCCTAGCTCTCTGTCCAGGAGTTGCAAGTAGTTTCTGGTGTTTGTAGCCTACTGGAGGCCGTGGACAACGCTGACCGTAGGGGTGGGCTATGATGCGGTAGGTACATGGCCGGGTGTACCGAATACCCGTTAGGTATCTCGGGAACCCTGTTCACATCGTTCGGGGCCGTATGGGAAACCTTGGCCGGACTCCCTGCGGATGGAACCTGGATAGGCGATAAACCTGGACTAGAGGCTTAAGTGTTTAGGTAGGTCGTGGTCTACACCCACGTCGGCTTTCGCTTGAAGTCTGCCGAGCACATGTCGTGTGCAGACGCTAAGTGGTGGAAACATGTATGAAGAAGTACACCCCTGCAGGGTTATCATGATCTATTCGAATAGCCGCGTCCGCGGTAAAGGACTACTTGGTTGCCTATACAGTTCATAGACAAGTAAATGGAAACTACTAAAAGCCTCAAGATAAGTGTGAGTGCCGAGGATGGCTCTTCCGTGGGAAGACGGAGGTGGATCCTCGGTAGTGTATTGAAGTGGAGAATAGTGGACTTGTGTGCGCAAAACCATTTCAAGTTGGAGTCTCGTAGGTTAGCCTGGCCAAGAGTCAAAGCTAGCTTGCTGCAATAACTCCACCAACCCTTCTTGATAATATGCATGTATGTAGGATCTGATGTAAGTCTTGCTGAGTACCTTTGTACTCATGTTGCTATAATTTACATTTTTACAGAAGACGCTGCAACCCCTTCTGATGGGTTCTACGTAGACGTTGACATCAATGAGTAGGCTAAGGCCCAGGTGGTGATCCTGAGCTTGTGAAGGACCACGTAGTATAGCTAGGCTTTCCAAGCCTCTTTTATTTTACTAGTTGTCTGTACTCAGACAAGTTACTTCCGCTGCTGGTTTGTATGACTGTATGACTTGAATGCTGGGTCGTGTGACCCGTACCTGTGTGTATGATTATGTATAGCTCCCTGAGCCTTAAATAAAGTACTTGTGTCGTAGAGTCATGTTGTGATGCCATGTTGTATTTGCACATATCGAGCATACTGTGTGTATGCTATTGAAATGCTTGGTATGTGTGGGATCTGACTATCTAGTTGTTTATCTTTAGTAGCCTCTCTTACCGGGAAATGTCTCCTAGTGTTACCACTGAGCCATGGTAGCTTGCTACTGCTCTGGAACACTTAGGCTGGCCGGCATGTGTCCTTCTTCGTTCCTGTGTCTGTCCCTTCGGGAAAATGTCACGCATTGAGTACCGGAGTCCTGTTAGCCCGCTACATCCCAGTTTACCGGAGTCCTGCTAGCCCAGTGCTACAGCCCGGACCCACTTGCTGATGACCGACACGTTCGCTGCTGGGTCATGGATGCATGTCCCTGTAAGCACTGTGCCACTTTGGGTTTACGACTAGTCATGTCAGCCCGGGCTCTTTATCATATGGATGCTAGCGACACTATCATATACGTGAGCCAAAAGGCGCAAACGGTCCCGGGCAAAGGTAAGGCGACACCCGTGGGGATACCGTGCGTGAGGCCGCAAAGTGATATGGGGTGTTACAAGCTAGATCGATGTGACATCGAGTCGGGGTCCTGACAGGTTTCCCTTGTAAAAAGAAGAAAATCGGCGCGACTTATGGAGGTGACCACACCGGCAACCGAAAAAGGTACTCCTCTTCCCTTATTCGTGCAAATCTTACGTCTCTGCTTGCACGGTATTCATCCCACAGAAGACACTAGTTGACCGCTTCTTCTTGATACTAGATGTTCCTAGTAACTCGTGATGCACAAGGTTTCTCCTCATATACTATTTCACCTTAGCTAGAGGTCCGTCGCCCCCCTGAATTTCAATTTCTGGCTACTTTATTCCCAATTAATGGAAGCATTCCCCGGCGTAACAGGCGCTAGTACGCCTATTACGCCGGGGAAGCAGCGGCTTGGTGTTTATCTTAGGGGCATGTGCGGCCTATAGCTACTGGCGACCGATCTAGAGGTCGGCCGGGATTAAAGGGATGGCCTGGGGGCACTGCCAAGCACGGCGGTGGTGTGAGGTCGATGGGAGGGCGGGGCGGCGGAGGTAGGAGTCTGGGCCGGTGGTCGCTGGCGGTTCGAGAAAGATCGTCAACAGTAACTGGCGGGAGGTAGACGAAGGCCATCTACCCGTTCCTTATAGATCGGATGGTTCATTAAAAAAATCGACCGACCTATTTATTTTTCAGTCGACTGTTATCTTAGATATGACCACATGTGGTGGTGTGCTGGAGGAGTACCTGCATTTCCTGTGCTCATGTATTACAAAATCATACAGAGTAGAATCTAATTTTGTTTGCCATGCAATGTTGTAGAGCTATCATATGTCTCCTGTCATTCATTTTTCAGCCACCTGCTATCTGCTACTTTTACAGTGCACTAGTTCTGCACACTCTTCACCCTTACTCTCACTATTGTGTTTTTATGCAAGGGTATTTCAGACTCTGCTGCCATGAGACAAGCCAAAAAGAAAAGAGAGAAGTCGCTCCAGTTTGGTGTGCGGCTAGGGAAGACACGTTTCAATGCTTTAAAGGGTGTAGTGTCAGCAGATGGAGACGAGGAACGTAGCTCTAGAGTTGATGACCTCGCTCGCAATGAACCACCATCCCAGGTGCTTGCTTTAACTTCGCGGTGTCATATGTGGTCGCATGTTCCATATGGTGTCTAGCTTGTATTCGAAAGGCCGAAGTTGATAAGATAAGGAAAGATATTTTTTTACATGAACCACCATCCCGTGAGCACCAGAAGACAAATAGCTAGTCAGGGCACTGGCCGAGCCAGTGACAAGCCCAGCAAAGATAGGCATCACCTAGAAGCCAAATAAAAAGCTGTGATGGTGGCGAAGCAGCCTGCCTCCCACCAGGCTCTCAGGTCCTAGATGATCATGCTCACCACTCCAGCCAGATGTCTAGCTTGTATTGCTTCCAATTTGGTTAAATTGCATCTGCTTAGCTTACACATTATACCTTTGAATATGACATGCCTTTCTGTTTTTGGTACATACTAGTACATCTGTGTATTAACCATGTTCTTACATCAACCTAATGTTCTTGTGTATCCCTCATCAATCACTTATGACGAGGCAGGCAGGCAGGCAAGGGGACTACTCCTCATTTAAAGAATGCAGCGTCAGCCTCCGGACATGATTCTCAAGAAACAGAAATGCTAGATGAAGATAGTGAACATAGCTCTGTTGTTGATTACATCATTTCCCCTACACTAGCATCACAGGTGCTTGCTCTAACTTGGCAGCGTGATATGTGGTTGCATGTTGCATATGGTGTCTAGATTGTAATTCTTCCAATCTGGTTAAACTGCATGTTCTAGTCTGCTTAGCTTATACATTATACCTGTTAATGTGACATGCCTTCCTTTATTTAGTACATAGTACATCTGTCTATTAAGCATGTCCTTACATAAAACTATTGTTTTTTTGTATCCCGCATCAATCAACATGACGATACACCTTTAGTATATGTAGTGCGATATTAGTTGCATCTTTCATATGATTTATAGCATGCGCTGCTTCTAATTTGTTGAAATTCCATTTATGATGGGACGCTTTTAACTTGGCAGAGTCATATTGGTTGCATCTTTCATGTGGTGTCTAGCTTGCATTGCTTCTTATTTGCTGGAATGGTTTCTGCTTAGTTTACACAAATAGTTGTGAACATGCCATGCCGTCCTGTTTTTCGTACATATTCCATCCTGGTATCATGTGTTTGCCATACATCAAAGTAGTGATTGTCAATATCATGCATGAATGAGTTCTGAAGAGAGAATTTTATTGCTTTTTGTTGTCGGTTATACTTGACAATTCAAAATCAATAAAGCGGAAGGAAGTTAGCGAGGCAGCGGATAAACGTGCTCCTTCCGAATGGAGGGCCTCTACAGTTTCAACTCCTCCACACCCCCAAGATGATTTCCAAGACAACACATGCATAGACACTCAACAAAGCTGTGTTTATGATGAGCACGTCTCCCCTAGTGCAGCATCACCGGTGCTCCATCTAACTTGGCACTGTTATATGTGGTTGCATGTTATGTGTGATGTCTAGCTTGTATTGCTTGTAATTTTGTTGAATTCCATCTGCTTACTTTACACACTATACTTGAATAAGACATGTGTTCATGTTTCTAGAACATACAATATCTATCTATCACATCATGTTCTTACATCAAATTACTACTGTTGTGTAACCTGCAACAATCACTTATCATAAGACACGTTTGACTTCGGAGTGTGATATAGGTTACATCTCATATTCTTTTCTAGCTTGTATTACTAATTTGTTGAAATGGCACTTATGACGAGACAATTTTAACTTGGTAGAGTGATATTCGTTGCATCTTTCATCTGGTGTCTAGCTGTCATTGCTTCTAATTGGATGAAATGCCTTCTCCTTAGTTTACACATCATAAGCTGTGAATATGCAATGCTGTGAATATGCAATGGCACTAATGACGAGAGACCTCTAACATGGTAGTGTGATGTTGTTTGCATCTTGCATATGATTTATTTCTTGTACTGCTTCACATTTGTTTAAATGCCATTTATGATGAGACACTGTTAACTTGGCAGAGCGATATTTGTAGCATCTTTCATATGGTGTCTACCTTCCATTGCATTGCTTATAATTTGGTGAAATGTCTTTTTCTTAGTTTACACATCATAGTTCTGGTTATCTCTTCCATCCTGTTTTTCATACATATTACATCCTCCTATCATGTGGTTTTCTAACATCAAAGGTCAGTTCATATGCATCACGCATCAAGAACAAATTGTTATTCGTTTTTCTTGTCGGCTTGACTTAACATGGCACAGAGAAAGAGGAAGAAACACAGAATGGCAGTGAATGAGAAGCGCATGAATCCTGCAGATTCTGCTGGTACTGATGGTGCAATAGAAGGTCAAAGTCCAGCAGAAAATTCTACAAACACGGCATCCCATGCTATACGAGTTGCAAAAAAAGACAAACAGAAACAAATAGCTGCCACCAAACAAGCAGAGACAGCCCTAGTTTTTGCAACACCTACTACAGTACTACCAGCCGCACGACGTACTCGTGCGTCAACTGAGCTAGCAGCACGTTCCCAAGCTCCCTTGCCACCTGACACTACTTCCCAAGCACTCTTGACACAAGACGAGTTGGCAATATTAGATGAACCTTGTGAGCTTCAACAACAAGAAGGTAGTTGCTGGAGTCAAGTTACAGTTGCATGCTTCTTTATATGTAGTCTCATAGTTTGATGTACACTAACACTTCCTATGTTTGTTGTTGGACTAGCACCTAGGCGCAAGAGGAAACAAACATCAGGGATAATGCTCGATAGGTTAACTAAATCTAGTGGAGGAAGAATGGAGATCCATTTTGAGGCAGGTTTAAAAAGGCCACGTGATGCTACAGAGTCAGCCAAGTTAGTATCAGAGGCAGCGGTTGCTGTTAGGTGTCATGTACGTATCCTCCCAACATGGATTCCTTACAGGAATGACAAAGACAAAACCCAGTTGAACATCTTCCTTGACCATTTATCTGTAAGTATGGTTATGTATGGAAACTAGTAATATCGTCTTGCTCTGTCCAATACTTTCTAGGTTGCTGATAATGAGACTCCCATAATTTTCGACAAATGAGGTTCAAGTTGGATAGCCAAGATGATGCAACTAGACAAGCTTGCACCCATGTTTTCAAGTCTGCTCTGCGATAGTATCGATATAACTTGAGGAAAACTCACTTTGAAGGCAAGGCTAACAGTGAACTTGCCCAAACATATCTAGTGGAAAATATATCTGATGAAGACTGGAGAGGCCTCGTTAAACATTGGTCTGATTTGAAGTATCAGGTACATTATATATATATGTCATCATATCACATGTTGAAGTCCTATTTCCGCATGTGCCACACAAATCTATCTTCTTGTACGTGAACTGTTCAAAGAACAAGGCCAACCGTATGCAAGTGAAATTCCAACATACGACAGAATCTCGTAGCTATATTGCACACTGCGAGTCTCTTGTAATTAGCTGATGTTTCACTCTTTTCACTGTACCATATTATCAGATCTATATTGACTTGTTCCAAATGCAGAGGAAAGCCCGCAAGGACCAAAAAGTACCTGAACCAAATGCTGTGGAAATCTTCAAGGACTGTCACACCAGCAAGAAGAAGGGCATGACTACACCAGTCAAAGCCGCTGTTGTAAGTCCTTAATCCTCATGCCTTTTAACTGCTACTTACTCTGACTTGTGCCTTGAACTGCATGGTTTGCAGCCAATGTCTATTACTATTTTCAATTTTATACACAATTGTCTTAGCGTATCATTGCACCTTACAAGGTTTAAAAGAGAGGAGTGATGTTCCTTTGATCTTGACCCGTAATCTAGTTCCGTGCTGGACTTTCCCACACAATGTTACAATTGCCTGTTTGTCTGTTCTTAGTTGTTTTGTTATATGAATGACGTCATACTATGCTTACCGTATTATAAACTTCATCTCTTTATCCTTAGCCCTCAATACAATGTGAAGAAATAGACAATACATTAGCGATGGTACATGGTCATATGTTTGGAACCTGGTTTTATTATGTACTTTGCAATAAAATACAACTAATATTTTACATGGGTTCACCAGAATAAGTTCTGTATATAGACCAAAGCTATTTTGCTTGGTTTTGTTGCCTCCTTAATATCTTCTGTTCCAGTACTACTAATGTAAAACCTCAACTTTTCAGCGAGCTATGGAAAAAATGGTGGAACCGCCACCTTTTGAAGGTGGCGAGGCAACTATAACCGCAATGTCAGCTCTTGCTGCAGTGGTCAGTACCTGTCCACTAACAGTGCCAAAAGCATGTTCCTGTATAATACTGGGTTGGTTGTTAAGGCAATATCGTCCAAACTACCTCATGATCAAGATATGCAAGCTCAAAGCAATGTTGTATCTGCGCTCCAGACACAAGTCCATTCCCTAACAGAGACCCTTTGTGAAACAAGGAGAAACATTTCTCAATGTCGTCAAGATATGCATGGTTTTGAAACCAGACTATCAGACATTTGCTATGTTGTTCAGGAGCCTAGGGGAAATGAAGGCGAGGGTTATGGTGCTCCATCGGACAATACAGCATGAAAACGTAACAGTCAGGTCAAATGAACTGAGCTACTGAACTTCTGGTGGTGCATTTATCTGCTAGACTGTTAAGTTTTATGCCAACCTTCCTTTTGTTATATAGTTGTAATTTGTTTTGGTGCGATACAAAATTTATTCTTAACGTGCAGCCACCACCTGAAGAAAATAGCAAGCCATTTTTGTATAGTGTAGGGTGTTCCCTATATTTGCACTGGTGGCGATCTTTGATGCCGAGTGGATGTAATCTGTGCAATCTCCTTAATAGCCTAGCGTTAGTTTCGACCTTATTTATTTCCTAGTCTTCCTTTTCCCTGGTTTGCTAGTGGCTACAACTACCATGGGCCATATACGGGCCGTAGGATCCATGGGTCTCCTACGGGCCGTCGATAAATGGGCCTGTAATCGGTGGGCCTCGGGCCGTCGGATAAATGGGTCTACATGGGCCATAATCGGGCGTAATTGGTATCGGCCCAGCACGGTAACAGGCCGTAGGATAGCAAAGGCTTAATTCTGTCACAGGCATAATGAGTCGTTAAGGGGCCAGAATATAGGACGGGCCAGAAACGGCGCAACGGGTTAACAGGCCAGAAACAGGCCGACTCTTGCCATGGGCCGAATTTGGCCCATTAGGGTAACAGGCCAGTAATGGGCTGACTCTTGTCGTGGGCCGAATTTGGCCCATTAGTGGAACAGGCTAGTAACGGGCCGACTCTTGCCATGGGCCAAATTTGGCCCATTAGGGGAACAGGCCAGTAACGGGCCAGAAGTAATCGAGGGTCGAAAAGGAGCCCAAGAACGTATGGGCCGTCAATAGGCCGAAAGCTAACATGGGCTGTAAACGGCCCATGTAAATCACCGGCCGTTAACGGGTATAAAGAAAATTACTGTTCATTATGGGATAGAGTCACTGTGGGCCTGTAATGGGCCGAAAGATATGAAGGCCTCATATGGGCCGAAAGACGTCATGGGCCATACATGGGCCGAAAGTGAAATGGGCTGGTATTATATTCGACGGCCCACATGGCGTTGTTGGGCCGATTTCCTTTAGGGCCTAACGGGTCATAAAATGGGCTATTTGCGAAGAGACCATTAACAGGCTTTTCATGGGCCAGCCCGTTAACCTTTGACCAAGTCAAACATGCCGGCTTTGTAAGCTAAATGGGCCACTGTTGGGCCGTGCCACGTGTCGACATATCATAGGCGCCTATCTGACCCAGTGACGAGCTGACACGTGTTTCCTCTAGCCAATGATGGTTTTACACGTGGAAAATCCCCATTGGTCGAGGCTGTTAACAGGTTATCGGATCCAAATCCCGACCCGATAACTTAACAACGTTCCGTTACGGTGGATGCCACGTGTCGGTCACCCTTGACGAAAGCACTTCTGTGACGCGCGATTTATCGTCATGGAAGTGGACACTTCCGTGATGATAATTTTGGTAATGTCATGGAACACTTCTACGACAGCACAAGTATGACTATCTTGATTCTGTCATAAATTTGTCATGGATGTACATGCATGACAAAAAAAGCGACCTACTGTGACAAACACGTATCATCATGGAAGTGTATTTTTTTGTAGTGCTACCGGCGTCATCCGGCAACTAGGGGAGGGCAATGCGAAGCTCTGGGCCGAGCGCGACCTGCTGAGGGCAAAGATCGCCGGAAGGGCGAAGCAGGTGGAGGAGACCGCTGCCTTGTTGCAGAGGACGACCGTCATCGTCAAGAAACTTATGGACGAGAATGCCATGCTCCGCATCGAGCGCAACAAGCTGGTGGAGGAATCCGGGGATGCTGCCAAGCAGCGTATTAAGGACATGAAATTGATGAAAGAGACCATCCCCGCTCGCCACGAGAACTAGTCTCCGCGACCTGCAGTGCATAAATATTGTAGAGATCAACGAGCCAGATTGTTGTATGCGTCTTCCTTCTTCTTTTGCCCTTGTGTATTTCGGGTGTAGCCACATGTGGCCTTTTGAATTATCTTCCTACTTGTGTAAGACAATTATTATCCACTCTCGCCGTCCTTATATATATATATATATTCATCAGTCTTGCTATAAGACGGAGTAGATGTTATATATGTCCGTCGGATCTGATCCATGCAAAATTTTCTTTTTTCTCTCTCTTAAATCTCAGTCGAGTGAGACATTGTTGCGGCATTAAATAGAGGCTCGGGCGCTAAGAATGGAGACCTTGGGAGAGAGGTGGACGACAGATGGAGGTCAAAGGGCTCTCCTCCCGATAAGCACGTGCAGGGGTCTGATCGCACGCCTCCCGTACTCAAATAGCTACCCACGCATGGCGCCATGTAAATGGTAAATAGAATGCCCACGGTTTCAATAATACTTGTGTTTCCGATTGTAACATGACAACAATTGTTCCAAAATGAATTTGTTGATTGTTAATGTGTGCGCCTTCGCAAACCAGACAGCAAAATTACCACAGCATGTTGGTGCCATGTCATGACACCAAGCCAAGTTTCATGATTTTCATGTGTGTTTCGGATTTACAGGAATTAAAAAACCAAGTTTATCAATGTTTCCAGCCGAGCCACGACGCCCAGATGTTTGAATTTCCTTCCCATTTCTTGCATGGGACCTAGAAATTTACCCGAGGACACACATGTGATTTTTGAACCAGCTTTGGTGCACTGGAGCATGTGCTTGTATTTCAAATTTGAATTATGCACACAAACGTGACACGTTCCCTCTCAGAACGACGAGCCTTCTTGAGAGAAGCTCCGGTTTGCAAGAAACTTATACCAAAACTAGTTCCTATTCTGCCAATTTTTTACCACGGCATGGTAGTACCATGACATGACACCATGCCAAGTTTCATGATTTTCAGGCGTGTTCTGGATTTACAAGAATCTTAAAACCAAGCTTCTCAATGTTCTCGGCCGAGCCATGATGCCCAGATGTTTGAATTTCATTCCCATTTCTTGTATGGGACCTAGAAATTCACCCGAGAACACACATGTGATTTTTCAACCAACTTTGGTGCATGAGAGCTTGTGCTTGTGGTTCAAATTTGAATTATGCACATTAAATGACCAGAAACTCAATTAATGTATAAAAAAGGCCAAACGAACCCGGAATAATTCCAACATTTAACAGGGCACTCATGTAGTTCTATGTTGCCTCTATAGAGAAACTCAAGGGGCAGCGTATATTGTTTCACACTCAAAGGTGACACGTTCCCTCTCAAAAGCACACGCCTTCTTGAGAGAAGCTCCGGTTTGCAAGAAGCTTATACCAAAACTTGTTCCTCTTCGGCGAATTTTTTTACCACGGCATGGTAGTACCATGACATGACACTATGCCAAGTTTCAAGATTTTCAGGCATATTTTCGATTTACAAGACTTTTAAAACCAACCTTCTCAATGTTATCGGCCAAGCCACGATGCCCAGATGTTTGAATTTCATTCCCATTTCTTGCACGGGACCTAGAAATTCACCCGAGGACACACATGCAATTTTGCAACCAACTTTGGTGCAAGGGAGCATGTGCTTGTAGTTCAAATTTGAATTATGCACATTAAATGACCAGAAAATCAATTAATGTGTAAAAAAGGCCAAACAAACCCAGAATAATTCCAAAATTTAACAGGGCATCATGTAGTTCTATGTTTCCTCTGTAAAGAAACTCAAGGGTTGCAGCGTATATTGTTTCGCACTCAAAGGTGACACGTTCCCTCTCAAAACCACGAGCCTTCTTGAGAGAAGCTCCAGTTTGCATGAAGCTTATACCAAAATTTGTTCCTAATCGGCCATTTTTTTACCACGACATGGTAGTACCATGACATGGCACCATGCCAAATTTCATGATTTTTAGGCATGTTTTGGATTTACAAGAATTTTAAAACCAAGTTTCCCAATGTTCTCGGCCGAGCCACGATGCCTAGATGTTTGAATTTCATTCCTGTTTCTTGCATGGGACCTAGAAATTCACCCGAGGACACACATGTGATTTTTCGACCAACTTTCGTGCATGGGAGCATGTGCTTGTAGTTCAAATTTGAATTATGCACATTAAATGACCAGAAACTCAATTAATGTATAAAAAAGGCCAAACGAGCCCGGAATAATTCCAAACTTTAACAGGGAACTCATGTAGTTCTATGTTGCCTATGTAAAGAAACTCAGGGGGGCAGCGTATACCGTTTCACACTCAAAGGTAACACGTTCCCTCTCAGAACCACGAGCCATCTTCAGAGAAGCTCCGATTTGCAAGAAGCTTATACCAAATCTTGTTCCAAATCGGCCAATTTTTTTACCACAACATGTTAGTGCCATGACATGACACCATGCCAAGTTTCATGATTTCCAGGCGAGTTTTGGATTTACATGAATTTAAAAACCAAGTTTCTCGATGTTCTCAGCCGAGTCACAATGCCCAGATGTTTGAATTTCATTCCCATTTCTGGCATGGGACCTCGAAATTCACCCAAGTACACACATGTGATTTTTCAACCAACTTTGCTGCACCGGAACATGTGCTTGCAGTTCAAATTTTGATTATGCACATTAAATGTCCGAAAACTCAATTAATGTATAAAAAAGGCCAAACGAACCCGGAATAATTCCAAAATTTAACAGGGCACTCATATAGTTCTATGTTGCCTCTGTAAAGAAAATTTGGGGAGAGGCAGCGTATATTGTTTCGCACACAAAGGTGACACGTTCCCTCTCGAAACCACGAGGCTTGTTGAGAGAATCTCTGGTTTTGCAAGAAGGTTATACCAAAACTTGTCCCAATTCAGCCAAGAATTATATACATATGAAAACAGGGTTTAGATTATCCCGAACATCTCGCCACCTAGACCAATGTACTCTAATTTGAATACAACATAAAATGGATAAAAATATTTGAATTGGAGATCATATGTTACATGTAGTTTATAGTGAAATATGATTACTGCTATATGCATGTTTTTTGTTATCGAGATAATATTTAAATGATTGTATAACTTGACAACAATCGTATTCAAATAAGGAAAATTGATTCAAATTTAGTCCACATGGTAGACGATAATATATATGTTCATAGGGTGGAGGAAAATGTTCATATATGATGGAAGATCAAAATGTAGGACTACATCCATTATAAACCCTAAGGTCACCTAACGATATATTCGAATTGAACATAACATGCATTCAAAAATTGAAATTCAAGATCCTAGCATTTGTAATCATATAAAAAGGGACATGACTCTTTCTTTTGGTGGGAATTGATTTGTTTTTTGTTGTTGTTGAGGGAAGTGCGAATCGATTTGGTACTGTACAGGGTAATCTTGTTCTCCCGATTTTTTTTACATTTTTCTTGTAGTTTTTTCAATGAAATTTATAGCAATATAGTAAAAGGGGACATGACTCTCTTGTGCCTTATATGAGTTGTTTTTTTGTACACATTAAGTTTGTTCTACCGAACAAGGAATCCGCGCCTTATTATCCTGAAATTTTAAGCTCGAGTATCTTTTGTCTCATCTACTTTGAAACTCCCGCCTCTTCAACCCGCGTCGCGCCATGTTATCCCGAAATTTTGACGCGCGCAAAAACTCCCTCCTCATCCAAAATCGGTCTCGCGGCCCAGACACACGAAATCCCCCTTCTACCCCTCAACCGGAAATGCTGGCTCGACGTCGCGGTGTCAAAACCGGTGGGGGTACGCTGGTAACTTACCCTATATTTCGGATAAGCGCGTCCCTAAGCCATGGCTCCCCCTACCTTCCCCTTTGCCCTCCCTATTCGTACACCGAGGCTGCCAAAACCCACGAAACCACACGCTCCTCGATCGGCCTCCCGACCGCCGCCCAGCCAGAGACTCTTCCCCGACAATGTCGTCCACTGCAACAGCTCGCCATCCCTCATCCAACGCACCGGATGAGGATCCGTCGTTGATCTCGTCGTCCCGCTAGATCAGCAGCCCCATCCTCCACCTCCAAGGAGCTGCCCCGACATTTGCCTTGTCTTTCGCAGCACCTCCATCCCCATAGCGCCGTCTTGACCCGCCCCACAGGAACCACAGCACCATCACTAGTTCCTCAGATGAAGGCGAGGCCAACTCGGCGCCACCAAGGAGGTTCTGCACTCACCGCTGCATTTTATCTTTTATTCGATCTCACGGGGCTGCCGGTGCTCAATACCGAGCAGCCATGGCGGGTCTCCATCGACAGCACCGTCGCCAGCCACTTCATCCATGGTGCCTCTCCCACATGTCGTTGCTTCCTCGGTGGACACTTCATGCTGCTGCTCTACTCTGCTATTGCTGTCGGTCGCGCTGCTGCTCCGCTCTTGCTCTCATTTGTGCTACTTCTCTGCTCTGCTCTTTCTCTCACTCAAGCTACTGCTGCACGACCTCCGGCAACTACAGGAGTTGCTGCCTTAGCACTCGCTCATGGTTCTTTATGAGGACATCAATACCATTGTTACACCCACAGCCCCTGCTGTTATACATAATGGACCAATTACTAGAGCTCGCGCACGCCAATTGAATTATCAGGTACTTCCGTTTCTTGGTAATGATTCTAATGTTCATGAGAATATGATGTTGCCTAAATTGGATACATTTATTTTGCTTACAAATGAAGGGCCTAGCTTGGACAAGAAAGATGAACCTTGGAGCAAGTTCAAGCATGGAGATGATGCCATGCGCAAGGGGAACAAGAATGGAGTTACAAGTGATGATTCCAGGACTCTGAGGCCACCATAATGAGTGCATGAAGCCTTGGACGAAATATACAAGATGCCACTTCATAAATTCCGTCCAGAGGCTATTCTAGGTGCTGCATCACCTTATTATTGGGCAAGGCCCATGTATTTTCAAAGTACTTAAGTATAGGAAGTTTTTAGAGTCCGTATGTGTGGGGAAACAAGAGTTAGGGTTGGTTTAGGACCCCTCCACCAAGGGCCACGAAATTCCCCCTCTCTCCTCCATATATACAGCCCTTAG
Organism: Triticum aestivum; assembly: GCF_018294505.1. Taxonomy (NCBI): domain Eukaryota; kingdom Viridiplantae; phylum Streptophyta; class Magnoliopsida; order Poales; family Poaceae; genus Triticum; species Triticum aestivum. Next base: position 267,740,044 of record NC_057809.1, on the reverse strand, counting down.
GGCATCGTTTAGACTTTGGGTTTTGTTTAGATTAAAATTTCGGCATAGCTGCAACTTCGCGTACTTCGTTTGTGTTCACCGACCAGACCAAGGCGTCATAGAACCCCACCTTGATCAATAAAGTTTTCATCTTATATCCGCAATATCCAGATTGCAATCTCAGTTTCTTGCTTGTTCTTCGTTTGCTCGCAGGAAACAGACCCTCGTGGTCAGGTTGATCATGCTTCGGCGTGTTCAATAACCCCTCGGAAGTTGGTTTAGCGATTGCTAAGGCGCGACGTCTCGCGTGTTCGTAGTCGAATCGTCAAGGTCGACTCCCATAGAAAACGATAGCCACCATCTCATCGAAACATCGGGACACCTTCGCCTCTATCAGTTGTGCTGCACGACTTGCTCTTTGCTAGTGCGTTCCCTGCTCGAGCATCTGCTAATTTAGATCACTACTTCTCTGCTACTAGTGCTCGAACGCCCTAAACATCTATTGCAATGCCCTTCTACTAGCTCAATTAGTTTCGACAGTAAAATTCAGTTTCGGCTGTAAAGTTTAGTTTCTTCAGTTAAGTTTAGAGTAAATAGTATTTACAGCATCTGTCGGAGCGGCCATGGCGCGGCTGATGCATTTTACATTTAGCACTTTTTGGTGATGTATTTTACATCATCTATTGCAGATGATATTAGAGTCCCACTTCAGATTAACATTGTATTTCGTGTCCTGCTTCAGCCTCGCCACCGTACACCTCATGAGAGCTGCTCCAATGACGGAACCATCCATCACAGCGGAGCAGTACCCTCAGTGCCATTTCCGGAGGCCTTGGATCTTCTTCCCCGCCTCCGACAGTCACACCAGCATCACCACCCTCCATGTCCAACCCAATGATGTTGAGGTCGACAAGGCTATGCCAAAGAGGTTGTACACTCGTTGCATCACTTTGTTATTCTACATTCATGTCGATCCCTCATGGATCCTTTGCTATGGAACTACTATGGTACTACTATTCGTGCATTTGGTTAGGAGTGGAGCAAAACAAAACTGGAGGATTTTTTCCTTTGGTGTCCCTTTCAAAGAAAAATGGTAGGAATTTCAATATCCAATTGGACGTCCTTTTCGAATTAATATGCATGAAGAACAGGACTAATTGCATTACTGGCATAATAAGATTCTTATTTCTTTTCATTTTCACGTGATTTTACTTTAATTTGACCATGTTTCTCCATTCCTATGTTTCTCAATGTTCTCGGCCGAGCCACGATGCCCAGATGTTTTAATTTCATTCCCATTTCTTGCATGGGACCTAGAAATTCACCCGAGTGTCATGCTATCTTGTTTTATTAGGCATCATATATGTGAATTACCACATTTGTCTATCATACAATGTCTGTATGTTCAATTTCTTTTCTTGTTTACTAGCCATTTGAATTGGAGGGGGTGATGGCAGTATCTAAGGGAGCAAAAACCCATTCTTCACAAAAGACAGTTGTCGGTGTCAAAACCAGCGGATCTCGGGTAGTGGGTCCCAAACTGTGCGTCTAGGCCGGATGGTAACAGGAGGCAGGGAACACGATGTTTTACCCAGGTTCGGGCCCTCTTGATGGAGGTAAAACCCTATGTCCTGCTTGATTAATATTGATGATATGGGTAGTACAAGAGTAGATCTACCACGAGATCAAGGAGGCTAAACCCTAGAAGCTAGCCTATGGTATGATAGTTGTATATGGAGTTGATTCCCTACGGACTACAACCCTCCGGTTTATATAGACACCGGATAGGGTTAGGGTTACATAGAGTCGGTTACAATGGTAGGAGATCTTGAATATCCGCATCGCCAAGCTTGCCTTCCACGCCAAGGAAAGTCCCATCCGGACACGGGACGAAGTCTTCAATCTTGTATCTTCATAGTCCAAGAGTCCGGCTGAAGGTATAGTCTGGTTGCCCGAACACCCCGTAATCCAGGACTCCCTCAGTAGCCCCTGAACGAGGCTTCAATGACGACGAGTCCGGCGCGCAAATTGTCTTCGGCATTGCAAGGAGGGTTCCTCCTCCAGGTCCTTCATAGAAGATTGTAAACACCAAGAGTAGTGTCCAACTCTGCAAAATAAGCTTCCACATATTGCCATAGAGAGAATAATATTAACACAAATCAAATCTGCTGACGTATTCCGCAGTGCGTCACCACACTACAGCCAAGTCCTTCACTCGAATCGTTTTCACTTTTCCACCTCAGCGTGTTTTGCGAGGCGGTTTCCTTGGCACGTCTTGTCAAAGCAGAGACCGTGTGCCCCCCTTTTACGGGATTCTCATCAATACGGACGTGGGTAACCCAATTGTGCCCGTTAGCATTTTTCTCGATTAAAGGCGAGTCCCAAACGGTTACAGGGAGGGCTCCTGGTATTCAACCTCTTATAAAGAGACCAGGGCCTTACTCCTTTTCTCCAATCCCAAAACAAGTTCGCCCGTCGCCTCGAGTTCCAACACCCTAGGCTCCAGATTCCGGGCGCCTCAGACCTTCGACAATGTCCGGTTCCGACCTTCAAGGCTGATGGATGCACTCCTCCGTCATGGAGGAGGACGTGCTAAAGTTGAGAGAGGCTAAGTTCTTGACCGCCGAAATTTCGCACAGGTTGCCTGCTCAAAGGCAAGCTATCCCCAGTCCCCAGCCCGTTGAGAGCATAGTGTTCGTGTCTCACTTCCTTCGGGGGTTAGGCTTCCCGATGGACCCCTTTGTGAGGGGACTGCTGTTTTATTACGGGCTGGAATTCCATGACTTAGCTCCGGAGTCCATCCTCCATATCTCCTCGTTTATCGTTGTATGTGAAGCGTTCCTCCGTGTTACCCCTCACTTCGGATTATGGCTCAAGACTTTCAAAGTGGAGCCGAAGATGATCAAAGGACGGCACACAGAGTGCGGAGGCGCTGTTATAAGCAAAAATGCTGATGCTCCATGCCCCGAGGGCTCTTTTCAAGAGGAGCTAGGCTTGTGGCAACGAGAGTGGTTTTATATCACCGCTTCCCAGAGCACCAAGTGGGTGGCGCTTCCGGCCTTTCGCTCGGGTCCCCCACCACGGCTAGCGTCATGGGTTAACAGAGGGTTAGATTGGGGTTTGCCCAAAGACGTGCCCCTGTTATAGGGCCGAATTAAGGATCTCTTGGAAGGAGACCTCAGCTTGGTCAAGGTGACGCAGGTCATGCTGATTTGCCGAATATTGCCTGACAAACGTCGCCCCCTTCGCCTGTGGGAGTTTAATCCAGAGGGACCGCGAGCTCTCCAGAACTTTATGGGCGCAATGCCCGTGGAGATGTATAGACTGTTCTTCAGATCACAAGAGATGTGTCCGGATTTAACCGAGGACGCAGGCCTAAGCTGCAATCGCCCGGATACTCAAGTAAGCAACCTTGTGCCTGGACCTTCTATCTGTATAATTGTCATAAACTTGCCCCTAAAAGAGCCGTCCTTTTAAACAGGAGTGGATAGCGAAGGCGAAGCTGATCAGGTGTCCGGCTCCCCTTCCTAAAACCAGGCCGGATCCCGTGCTGGTCAGGATGCTGGAGATAATGCCTTTGGAGGGGGAGGACAAGGAAGCTATGGCCTCCTCGAAGGAGGCTGCTTCGAAGAGAGGAACCGACAATTCCTCTCCTAAGGGGAAGAAGAGAGCCGCCTCTGATGACCCGGAAACCATGGCCTCACTATGCCTTCGTAAGAGGGTTCGACGTCGGGGAGTTCCTCGGCCAGACTATGACCTCAAGAGGATTAGCCCTCCAGCGAGCCGTAAGTGGAGAAAAGATTTTCCTTCTAAGGGATGAGGGAAGTCCTTGATTTATATCTGAGAAGATTAACCAAACCATTATCTTGTAGCTCGGACCTCAGCCCTTCTCAGCAGAGCTCGTCTTCGGGGGATCTCCTTTCGTAGATGATGGAGAGCGGGACGCCTCCCCCTGCCGTGCTGCCTAGCGAGGCGGGCGACCCTGAGGTGTCGTCGCGGAGGGTTTCTCCAAATCCGGCAGGGGCGGAAGGTGGCTATGCGGCCCCCCGAGGTTCTCCGCGGCCGGCCTTCGAAAGAGGTCATGGGACGAGCCCGGCACTGTCTGGTGCTCGGCCGGAGGAGCTAAAGATTCTGCTGGGGCGAGCTTCTATCTCAGAGGAGCACCGCGCATTGATGGGCATGGTGATTGAAAGGATTTCATCCGTAGAGAGCAGATTGTATCAGGCCGTCAAAAGTTTACTAACGAGTTTCGAGGTACATTAGATAATGTATACTTTTGTCAGTTGCGCATGAGTAAGATGCGCCCTGTGTAGATAGTAGCCCCTGAGACTCTGCGCGTCGTCAAGAAATGACGGCACGCGGAGGATCATAATCCCAGGTCTAAGATGTCGCCTTTGAATGTAGGCGGCAGGGTGTCCGGAATCGAGCCGAACTGATGATTTTGCCGAACTAAAGCGGCAACTGGACGTGGCAGATGCCGACATCATGCTTGTCAATAAGCGGCTTGATGAGGCTCAAGGTATGTAATTCCTCGGGCGGCATCAGGTAAGAACAGTTTTATGCCTGTGTCTTACGATGTGTGTGCTTGACGCAGATGGGGCGGCCGCCGTGGAGAGTCTTAGGGCAGAACTTGCCCGAGCTAAAGAACAAGCCAGCAAAAGTGATGCGGCCACCAGGAAAGCCCTTGAAGAGCTGACAGCCGAACAGGCTGCTCATTGCCGAAGCAAGGAAGAGATGGCCGAGATGGCCAAAAAGTTAAAAAGCGCTACAGACCGTTGTAGACTTCTTGAAAAAGAAGACCAGGCAAAACAGACGGACTTAGAGAAGGCCGTTGCCAATGCCAAGGACGCGCGCTCTGCGATGAGAGCTGTGAAGGAGGAGCTGCATCAGGCCGAACAGATTGCGGCTGGAAAGCCCTTTATGCTGCGAAGGAAATTTTGTGATCCGAAGTTTGCTCCGTTAGACCGGATGTGGAGTGTGGAGGATACCTGTCTGGACTTGGCAGCGAGTGCTGCTGATGCGACCGAACACTTTCCAGATCAGAAAGATCGCGAAGTGGAAAAGCTTTTCTGGTCGCAGTTTCACAATCCAGAGCGTCCACTGGTAGTGGATGATCGTTTGGCTCAATGGGCCGAACTGAATAGGTTGTCTGGACTCGCCATGAAGTACGTCATGGGTCACCTATGTCCGGGGAGATCGGAGCCGAAGAGTTATTTCAGCTTGGTGCAGCAATTCCTTGACGCGGTGCCGCGTATAAATGCAATGAAGAGGTCAACATGCATAGAGGGTGCTAGGATGGCTCTTGCCCGTGTTAAGACATACTGGGCAGAGATGGAGACCAGCGTTGTTGCGTCCTGAGATTCGGACAAAAGCCGAGTACCCTCCGAGCACTATTTTCAGGAAGTTCTTGAAGGCGCTCGTGTAATAGAGACGGAGTGCCCGAAAGATGCTTTGTTATGATAGCATATGTAATTATAAAGTAATATTTTGATAAACTGTAGTGGCCTTTTTTATACTTGTGCCTCCAAGTATTGGGAACACCTCCTGTGCGGCCGTTTTAAGATATATATATCTATCTATATATATATATATATATATATATATATATATATATAGAATCTGAAAGATGGCAGTTGTTGGCTTCAGCCCCCACGCACATAGTGCGGGGGTGCTCGCAGAAGACGCATTTTCACACCCAACCCAACGTCTTGGTCCTACAAAGGAGGTGATAGCGCAGCGGGCCAGGCAACCGGACTATAATGCTTTAACACTTTCACTTAGCCATAGGAGTTTGACAGTGAGACTATTTAGGTAGCCCCTTGGTGGCAACTGCGCTCGTCCGAGTTCGGGGCGCGTATGTGCCTGACCGGGAAGCGGCCCTTCGTTAAAGCGGAGGAATCCAATAGATTCCGATAGGTCATCGAGTGGCTGACCAGTCTCACGCTACATCATGACAGTCAGTTTTTGGCTTTCTCTACTGAGGTGCTCGCCCAGCCGAACCGGGGCACAATTGCAGTAGTTCTCCTGGTGCTACCTTAGCCGATAGAGCAGAATGTAAGGTAGCCGAACTCGGGAGCCGGGCAACCCAACATTTGACCAAAGACATGATTTGGAGCTGATGCATATAATGCCAAAACTCGCGACGCCGAACACTCCCTAAGGTGTTCGGTCTTTATGAGTGCGGGCGAAACAACACTCTTTATTAAAAAAGCCCCTAGTGTCCAGGTACGTGCAAAAATTCTAACGTGGCCACATGCCAAGACGCCAGCCTCCTCCTTGGTTATATCGGAAAGAAAAAACCCAGGGGATGTGTAGCAACAAGAGACAGTAAAAAAGGTTTACGCAGGGTCTTAATCTAAAAAGAATCCTTTAGGACGGGTCCCTACTGCACGTCTGCGCCTGTGTCTCCGTTGTGCCGTATCCTCGACGGGCGACGCACGACGTTCATCTGTAAAAGAGAGGAACTGAGTTGAAAACGGGTCGTGCCGAAAAAGTTTAAAATAAGCAAAGTATAAAGTAAGATATGTAAGATTGAGCTTTATTGTCTCTTATTGTATATGCGTGGAGCCCCTAGTGCGGGGGTATATGGCTTCTAGGCCTGCATCAATGATGATTTTGCACCTAACTCGTCTATCCGCGTTCGTGGTCTTGAATGACCTATTTTGAAGTTTTTTGGCCGGTGAGGCCATTTTGCTGTGGGGCTGTCAAAGCGGCCGCACAGTCCTCCCCTTGGGGAGGCTCACTTTAGTGCTTCCCCTTCAAAGAGATGATGCCTCGTGGACTGGGCATCTTAAGCGTAAGAGATGCATAATGCGGTATTGCGTTAAAGCGAGCGAAAGCTTCGCGTCCCAGTAGTGCTTGATAGCGACTTGAGAATGGGATGATATGGAAGGTCAGCTTTTTGCGGCGGAGGTTATCGGCAGAGCCGAATATGACTTCGAGCCGGAGAAAACCCATACAATGGGTGTCCGGACCAGGTATTACCCCTTGAAAGGAGGTTTTGCTGCGGCGGATTCTTGCTGGGTTTATCCCCATGTGCTGGATTGTATCCTGATATATCAGGTTTAGTCCACTGCCGCCGTCCATAAGGACATTTGAAAACTGGAGTCCGCCAATTATTGCATCGAGTATCAAGGTAGTCCATCCTACATTCTTGATATTCCTAGAATAATCTAGCTGATCGAAGATGATCGGTTTTTACAACCAGTGGCAGGACGCTTTGGGGATGGGCCGTGTGGTGCGTACCTTTACAGGTGCCGCACGTTTTGTTATGTGAAGTGATTTCACTGTTTTTACTTCTTGTGGGAAGTTCTTTTGTTTCCTGGTGCTCTGCTTTTGGGTTTCGTCCTCGTCTTTGCTTGGTGTGTCGAGCCCCTTGTGTTCGGCATTGAGTCTGCTGGATTGTTTGAACACCCAACAGTCTCTGTGGGTATGGTTAGCAGGCTTCTCGGGAGTACTGTGTATCTGACATATCATGTCTAGGATTTTATTTAGGTTGGATGGATCGTCCCTGTTATCCTGGGGGGCGATTTTTCCTGATTTTGTCGTGAGCCTTTGAATCCGGCATTGACTGCCGTGCTCTTCGGACTTTTGTCCTTAATCCAGCAACGGTCCTTGTTGCGTCGCGGTTTTCCGTTTCCATCCCTAGTTTCGGATGTACTTGGGTCGCTGGGGCTGCACCCTGCCAACCAGCTATCCTCCCCTGCACAAAAGCGGGTCATGAGGCTTGTAAGTGCGGCCATTGTTCTTGGCTTTTCTTGGCAGAGGTGTCTGGTGAGCCATTCGTCTCGGACGTTATGCCTGAAAGCTGCTAAGGCTTCGGCGTCCGGACAGTCGACTATCTAATTCTTTTTAGTGAGGAATCTATTCCAGAACTGCCGAGCTGATTCTCCGGGTTGTTGAGTTATGTGACTAAGATCGTCTGCATCCGGAGGGCGGACATAGGTCCCTTGAAAGTTTGCTCGGAAAGCATCCTCGAGCTCTTCCCAGCTTCCAATTGTGTTTTTGGGAAGGCTTTTAAGCCAATGTCGGGCTGGCGCTTTAAGCTTAAGGGGTAGATATTTTATGGCGTGGAGATCATCTCCTCTAGCCATGTGTATGTGGAGGATATACTCCTCGATCCAAACTCCAGGGTCTGTTGTTCCATCATAAGCCTCTATGTTTACGGGTTTGAATCCCTTTGGGAATTCATAGTCCAGGACCTCATCGGTGAAACATAGGGGGTGTGCGGCGCCCCTGTATTTGGGTGTGCCGGATTCTGATGATGGCTTCATAGCGTTGCTTACGAGAGCTTGCTTTCTTGGCCCATAAATGGACCTGACTGGGCCATGATGCGAATCCTTAAGTGGGTCGCATGCCGATTTAGGTGCGGCGCCGCTTGCCGCCTTATGGGGTCGTCTATCCGACCGTGTGGCTTTTTCATTTTTTGAATGCGAGGGCTCTAGGGCCTCTTCATCGAATTCAGGCAGTAGCTTTCTTTTCGGATAGCTTTTAGTGCGGCGATTGTCGCCGTACTTATCTGTGGTATTGATTACTTTGCTCCATCTAATCCGGAGTGCATCTTCCACTATTTTTGGCTTCCGCTTATGCTTTTTTAGGCTGCGTGCAGTTGCAACGAGCCTCTCGTGGAGATTCTTCTGCTCCATAGGTTTATTCGGCGTGAGGTCGTCCGGAATGCCGTTTTCGCCGGAGGAGGATGTTCGGTTTCTCTATCCATGTTGCCCTGTTCGGACGGTTGCTCTAAGGCCTGCTCGTCGTCTACCGGCTCGTCCTGCTCTATGGCTGGGTTTTTGTCGAGGCGGGGCTTGGGTTGGCGTTTACGCCGACGCTTTGATTGCTTTTCGGGGGGTCGATCTCCCATCCCATCCCCTTTTTCCTCGTTGTCGCTTCCTTTAGGGGTATCCACCATGTACACATCATGAGATGAGGTGGTTGTCCAATGCCCTATGGGCGTTGGTTCATCGGTATCTCCTGCATCGTCATCCATGCTGTCGGTGTCTCCGGAGTGGAAGTTGAGAACGTCATTTAAATTGTCGACAGTGGCTACCAAGTGGGTGGTGGGTGGGCTTTTAATTTCTTCATCATCCGTATCCCATCCTCGCTAACCGTAGTTCGGCCAGGGCTCTCCTGATAAGGAGAGAGACTTGAGAGAGTTCAGGATATCGCCACAAGGCGAGTGCTGAAAGATGTCTGCGGCGGTGAACTCTATTATCGGCGCCCAATCAGATTCGATCGGCAGGGGCGCGGGGGGTTCGGAGTTCGGAAAGGAGTCCGGATCCTCGGAGTCATGGATCATGCAGAGTGCGGGGCTAGCGTTTAGCTCGATCACCTTTGAGATTGAAGCCCCCGAGGTGACGTCCAACCGCTCATCCTTGATTGGCGCAATAGGCTCCGAGTTAGGGGTCGGAACCGATGCGTGTGCGGCCTCCAGGACACTGTCCGGAGGCAGAGCTAGATCATCCCCCTCGAGATAGTGCGGCGCGCTTGGCCGTGGCTCGAACCCGTCGAAGATCAAGTCTCTGCGGATGTCAGCCGTGTAGTTTAAGCTTCCAAACCTGACTTGATGGCCAGGGGCGTAGCTTTCGATCTGCTCCAGGTGGCCGAGCGAATTGGCCCGCAGAGCGAAGCCGCCGAAGACGAAGATCTGTCCGGGGAGAAAAGTCTCACCCTGGACCATATCCTTGTTGATGATCAAAGGAGCCATCGGGCCTAAAGGCGACGACATAGAGGAACTTTCAACGAGAGCACCAATGTCGGTGTCAAAACCGGCAGATCTCAGGTAGTGGGTCCCGAACTGTGCATCTAGGACGGATGGTAACAGGAGGCAGGGAACACGATGTTTTACCCAGGTTCGGGCCCTCTTGATGGAGGTAAAACCCTACGTCTTGCTTGATTAATATTGATGATATGGGTAGTACAAGAGTAGATCTACCACGAGATCAAGGAGGCTAAACCCTAGAAGCTAGCCTATGGTATGATAGTTGTATATGGAGTTGATTGCCTACGGACTACAACCCTCCGGTTTATATAGACACCGGGTTAGGGTTACGTAGAGTCGGTTACAATGGTAGGAGATCTTGAATATCCGCATCGCCAAGCTTGCCTTCCACGCCAAGGAAAGTCCCATACGGACACGGGACGAAGTCTTCAATCTTGTATCTTCATAGTCCAGGAGTCCGGCTGAAGGTATAGTCTGGCTGCCCGAACACCCCCTAATCCAGGACTCCCTCAACAGTGCTACCCATTGATGCAGATAGAACAACAGTTGTACTGGCCCACAAACTTGCCCCACCACACATAATCGATACTCTTCCAGATTGCACACTTACACCATTGGGCAGAGAACCAGCTACAAGCCATCTAACCCCAACCCCAGCGGATAGTAAGCCACTTCTAGTTGACAAAGCACCATGTACACCATAGAGTACCCCCACACGAGCAGTTTGTAAAGCAACTGCAGTGCCCAATGCACGAAGACCACCACAGCGAACCCAAACTCCACGTTTAAAGCAGAAGAGCAACTGTTCTCAGGTCAAATTCAGTAGCTATGGTCCATACTCCTTTGCTGTTGCATCACTGTATTTACTCATACCAACTACTTTAGAATATGAAGGATCCAATTGAAATTCCAATGGCGCAACATGTATGTTTTAAAGCTATTTCTTTAACTGGATTGTTGTTCTAACTTCTTGCTCTATGTTGATTTCAGTTTGAGTTGTATAAACAATTATGTTCTCATGTGATGCACATTACATGTGTTGCCAATGTTGCATAGTTTCTCACACTTATATTCTGTCTATGCTGATGTGTCTTCAAAATATATGAGTTGAACTATGTCTCTATCTTGATTTGGCAACATAAACTAGAATGATATGGACAATACAGTGACCATAGTACATAGATATATGTTTTTTTCATGTTGTTATCCTGTCCACCTTACTACTGAACCGGTTTACCAAAATGAGTTGGGTATACTACATTCTAAACTTGTGATGTGTGTGCTTGTTTCTCTTGTAGTGTGTGAATAGAATATTGGAGAAGAGCACTGCACTATGCAATGGTAGAGAAAGTAAAGTAGATAAGGTTCAAGATAGTGAGACAACCCTGTTGGTCGCCAAGAAAGGTGATAAAACGATCTTGTAGACAGTGAGAAAACCCCATAGTCCTGTGTTGATGTAGTGTTTGAGTTACTGGCACAAGCTCTTTGACCTCGCTGCCTGAATCACTTCGGCTTCTTCAGTCTCAGCTACAAGCTAAAAGTCATCAGTCAGCTATGTTGTGGCAAGAAGCCGAAGGACCGAGGAAGTCCCTGCAGAATTCAGATGCATACTTTCTTGTGCAACAGCAACCGCTGGAGGATTTAAGCGTCAAACAAGAGAAAGTTAATAAGCTTGCTAAGCATCTTGCCAGCATTATGGGTACCCAGGATATTGTTTCTTGAGCTCTTCTAAAGTGGTTTCAGTTCTGGACTTGTTTTGCTACGGCGTTTATTCGGCACTGGTCACCAACTTTGACGACCAGTGTATGTGAAATGCTGCTTTGTTCCCTATATTTGCACTGGTAGCAAACTTTGATGCCCAGTTAATGTAATATGTGTAATAGCCGTGCAAGCCTAGCGTAAGTTGCTTACTTATTTAGTTGCTTGTTGTCTTGTTTATTTGTTTGCTTGTAGTCAGTGCAGTTCTTTTTTCGTGGTTTGCTAGTGACCGCAATAACCTATTTTTTAAAACTAGGCCACAATAACCATGGCTACATATTTACTGTAGTTACCATGGGCCTCCTATGGGCCGTAGAAACAATGGGCCTTCTAAGGGCCGTAGAAACTGTGGGCCTTCTACGGGCCGTAGCATCAATGGGCCTTCTACATGCCGTATGATCGATAGGCCAAACATGGGCCAATACAAACTGCTTTATGGACCGTAAACGGGCTAGATTTGGAATCCTCCGTTCATGAGCCAACAAAAACAGGCCATCGTTAATCGGCCATATTGGACGACGCTATGAAAATGGCCCAACGGATTAACGAGCTGCAAATGGGCCAATTGTAACTGCGAGCTGAATTTGGCCCACAAGCAGAAAAGGCCAATAACGGGTCGTAAGTAACTGAATGTTGGAAATGAGCCCAAGAATAAATGGGCCCTGCGAAGGCAGAAAGATAACACGGGTTGGAAACGGCCCAATGGAATAATAGGCCGTTAATGGGTATAAAGGGGTACACTATTCATTGCAGGCTAGATTCACCACGGGCCGTTAATGGGCCAAGAGTTAAAATGGCCTCGTATGGGCCGAAAGACATCATGGGCCATACATGGGCCGGAAGTTACAATGGGCTGGAATCATATTGGACGGCCCAGATGAAGCTACTCGGCTTAATTCTGATAGGCCGCAATGGGCCGTGAGTTAGCGGGTCGTAAATGGGCTATATAGGAACATGCTTTCCGTGGGCCGGCCCATTACCTTTTGACCAAGTCAAATGGGCCGGCCTTTTCACCATAATGGGCCTCTGTTGGGCCGTGCCACGTGTCGACGCATCATAGGTGCCTCCTGTCCAATGAATGAATGACATCTGTCCCAACGGTGAGCCAACACATGTTTCCTCTGGCCAATGAGAATTTTACACGTGGAAAATCCTCATTGGTCCGGGTTGTTAGCGGGTCATCGGATCCAAAACCGGACCCGATAGCTTAACGACGACCCGTTACGGTGGATGCCATGCGTCGGTCACCCTTGACGAAAGCACTTCCATGACGTGCGATTAATCGTCATGGAAGTGGACACTTTCGTGATGACAATTTTGGTAATGTCATGGAACACCTCTACAACAGCACAGGTATGACTATCTTGATTCTGTCATAAAATCGTCATGGATGTACATGCATGACAGGAAACGTGACCTACTGTGACAAACATGTATCATCACGAAAGTGTCTTTTTTTGTAGTGGGTGTATTGGTAAAGAGGCTTCCGTGTTAGCGGCGACCGCCCAGGCCGCTGAAGTTTACGAACTCAAGCGGAAGCTGCAGCTGCCGATGATAATATCATATGCATTAACAAGCGGTTCGACGAGGCACAAGGTATGTGTTGAAAAATTATTCACACACCTGAAGTGGTATGCCAATGCGGAGTTGAAGATCGTGTGTTGCCCTGATCATTATTACATGTAGTGCGGCCGAGGTCAAGACCCTAAAGAGCGCCCTTGCCGAAGCCAAGGAGCAGGCACGGGTGAGCCAAGCGGCCGCTGACAAAGCGGCCGCGGATTTAAAGGGCGAGCAGGTCGCCCGCCACCGATATGCGGAGCGGGTGACTGAAGTGGAGCAAGAGCTCAAGGACGTTGTCGACAAGTGTGAGGCCTTGGAAGAGAAGAATAGGACTGTCGGATTACGGGTTCCGGCAAAACCCTTAAGGTTCAAACTTTGGGGTGCGCACGAAGATCTCTCTCCCCCTAGCTCACTCTCTCGCCACGATCTCAAAGCCTAGCTTGCCGAACCCGAGGAACAAGAGACACAAGAGTTTATACTAGTTCGGGCCACCGTTGCGGTGTAATACCCTACTCTAGTGTGGTGTGGTGGATTGCCTTGTAGGCCCGGGATGAACAAGTACACCGGAAGAACAGCCTCCTGAGGAGAGGTGTTCTTGAGCTTGATGAGCTTGTGTGTTTCCTTGGTGCAATGGACCCAGTCCCAGATGAGTTCTCCCTCCTAAGGTGGTGGCTAGTCCTATTTATAGAGGCTAGGGTCCTCTTCCCAAATATTAGGCGGGAAGGGATCCCACAATGGCCAATTTGAAGGGGGGCAACTAGTACAAGTTATCATGACAAAATATGCTCTTCGCCTGCCAAAGGCTCTCGTGGTGACGTCGTCGTGGGCTCCGCGATGAGCTCCATCCTGCCATCCTGCTGATCTTGGTCTCGTTGCACTGATGTGGAAACCTTTGCCTGATGCCTCGGGACTCCTCGCCTGCGCCTACCTCTTTAGAACTAAAGAGGCAACGAGTACTCTGCGCGTGCTGGAGCTCGCCTGGCGCCCGCTTGGCCTTGGTCGTCATGGCTCACATCATGGAAACCTCACAAGGTGCCCCTCGCCTTGATCTCTCCGCTCCTCACGAGCCAGCCTAGTGAGGCTGCCCCTGAGGAGGTCTTGTGTCGTCCGCCTTATGAGGCTTGGCCCCTCGCGAGGGTCTTGAGTATTTGTTGATGAAGATGTGTCATACCAGGCCGCTGGTGGAGCCACGCCCTGGGCCACAGGCAGGCAAGTCTGGGTACCCTCGTTCCCAGGACGCCGACAGTAGCCCCCGGGCCCAAGGCACGCTCGTACTTGGCTTCGTGGCGAAGCCAAGGGTCAAGTGCGGAGCATCGCGGGCCCCACTAGCATGCATCCTTGATTGACGTGTGGCTATTGATAGGATATGAGCGTCTTCGCTTCCCCATGCTGCCTCAGCAACGGCCCGACTAGATGAGTCCATGTTGCATGCATAAAAAGGTCATCATTACCTTAGATCATGGAGGCCGGCGGTTGGCCTCCTCCTGGCTATAAATGGGAAGGGGGCGGAGCCCCCGTCACCCATCTCTTCCTCCACTCCTCCTCCTCCTCCTTCTTCTCCTTCTTCCTCCTTGCTTCGCTGCTTCGCCCTGTCATCCATGGCGCTGATATGGAGGTTCTCTGCCGCCGAGAAGGGAAAAGCCCCCCGCGAAGAAATTAGGCCTCTCCCGCCGATGAAGAGGTTGGCTCGCATGCGTGATGTCATTGTGAGGCCAGAGGTGACGAGGCCTTGGCACGAACGGCCTCCCCCATATATCCACTGCCTTTGTACGCCCAGGCAGAGGGCTCCGGAGGAGGAGGAAGGGATGGACGCCCCTCGCACCACGGCCATAGAGGCCGTGCGGTGGTAGCGCATGCTTCTGCCCCACGAACCCACGCTGAGGGCTCCTCGCGTGAACTCGTGGTGTGAGCAGCGATGCCATCGCGCACATGGATCTAGTTCCCGTTGTTCTTCACCAAAGAGATGCCGCCGAGGGGGGCCACTAGAGTTGTGGCTGCAGCATGCTAGGTGCGCCACCCCGGCGATGGGGGCGGAGGTTAAGGTCGTCTCCCCAGGCAAGGTCTTCATGACCCACGGATGGGGTGAGGTCGCTCGTGTCTGCCGCGCGGAGGGGGCGCTCGCCATCCATTCCAAGTACGACGGTGCCTCCACGCTATTCTTCAAGGTCTTCGACAAGGAGGGCAATCACGTGGAATGCTGCCTTGGAGGGGGCCGTCAGGACGGTGCGGCGGCAGGCGCTCAGCCCACCCTTGAACCTGCCGACAGCTCCTCTAGCAGCAGCGGCCGCTCCTGGGGGCCCAGCGACTCTCGCGAGCCTGACGAGACTCCGGGGATAAGCGATGATAGGTACGTGCCCCCGAGCTCATGCCGTGCCCGGAGCACAGGAATGGCGTTTGCCCGTCATCGTCGTTGATCTAGATGGAGTTGGTGTCGGCCTCCCATGGCCCACTGTTGATGATGGCGTCAGCGGTGACGCCTGTAGATAGGCTCCCAGAAACCTTCTTCTTTTGTTCCCTGTGAGGAGTCGTGATGAACCCCATGGGTGTGTGTAAAGGATCTGCAGTGTCTTTTGTTAATATTTTCCTTATTATGAAGATCTACGACTGCGTGTCTTTCTTCGGCTCAGTCCCCCCTTTCCAACCTCGCCGTAGCTTAGTGCTCTATGCCAACAGGTCCCGGTCCCCAGGCAGGCTGTAGCCATCGCTGGTATGCCAGGTCGCAATGCAATGGTCAAGGCCTAGAGGTGAGCCGCCCAAGGTCCAGTAAGAGCTCCTGAGGCGCGATGCTCAAGAGGTCCCCTTTAGCGTGCAAGCAACTACCTGAAAGTAGGAAAGGAAGGCGACATTGTCGTAGCAAGGCTGCAAGAGATGGGAATCATGTGTCACAGCGCTTGGCTGATTCGAGTGTGAGACTTATCTTAGCGGTCCAAAGTTGATTCCTTGTGCCGCGCCAGTTTCGTGCGTCAAATGGGTCAGGCTGGCGCGAGCTTCCCCCTCCTTTCACATCCTTCTATGTGTTCTGCGTCCTCGGGTCCCGGCCCTCGAGCAAACTCAGCCACCGTTGGTATGCTAGGTCTTGATGCCATGGTCAAGGCCAGGGGGTGACGGCTGGAGAGCCAGTAAGAGTTCCTGAGTCGCGATGCTCAATAGCCCCCCTTTAACATGCAAGCGAATTGTGTGAAAAAAGAAGGAGCCGGAGGTGCCGTCCGCCATCAGCCTCCGGAGGTTCCTACAGGTTAGCGCGAGGGAGGAAAACAGGTTGCAACCACGCTTGCTGGTCTGCCACTGGTCATTCCGTAAGAAGATGAAGGCACTGAGGGCCTAGTGAGGTGACGTGCGCGGGGCGTGCCGCGAGCCAGAGCTCGACCGCTCAGATTTGTCAGCGTTGCAGGGACGGACCAAAGCACAAGCGTCGTGCCAGCATGAGTAGCCCCTGTTGCGGGATGAGGAGGGGGCTGATGGGCAGCGTGGGTGGCCGTGATGGATAATAGGCAAGCAGGTGATAATCATGAAATGACTCAAGCAAAGGGGCATGTTAGCTTAGATAGATGCAAGAACGATACATGCCACTGGGATGGACCCGAGCGGCCTTGGGATGATGCAGCCCGAGGGCCGCCCCCATCAAAGTAAGGTAGAGATGCAAAAGGATACATATCGCAGGAACAGACCCGTGCGACTTGGGGGTAATGCAGCCCGAGGGGTTCCCCCAACTGAATGAACTAGAAAGAGTCACTTGATACCGTAACTAGAGTGGTGTTGGAGTAGCTGGAGGTGCGCGCTGAAGGAGTCATTCCTCACGAGCTGCCAGGGAGCTGAGCCTCAGGAGGCTCCGGGGTCCCTGGTGGCTCCTGGAGAACCGTCGCCATCTCCTCCAACACGGCGTGATGCCTGGCCTCTTGAGCCGCCAGGATGCTCCGTAGATGGCGCCGGTAGGTGACAGTCGCGTTCGGCAAGCCAACTGGCATGCGAATGTAGCTATGAGGTGGACCCTCGCACCGACCAACGCGTGAAGTCCAGAAGCGCTCTTCAGATGCGGCGTTGTTGAACCCTCGAATGTCTACACAGATGCGTAGCCCGCCATCCTCGCCAAGATGGGGAGCTACGCCGGGTGGTGGGCGGCGGTAGCCATGTATGGCCCTTTCCTCTTGAAGCTCTTGGGTTGCCTTGACGATGAACTCCTGAGCACCGGGCTCTCCTCGCCCAGTGCCCTCCTGAGGGAAACATGCAGCGAAGCACGCCTCCACATGATGCCCGAGCGCCTCCCTCGTAATGTTGGCTAGGTCTGAGGCCCTCTAGAAGAGAGCCCCTGAGCCTTGCCCAAGGAGGGCGCCAGGCGTGCCTTCCTATGTGAGGGAGGGAGGCACCCCAGCTGTGGGCGTGGATCCTGAGGTGGTGCGCTGGAGACGCCACTCTCCTAAGGCCCTGGGAGGAGTAGCTGCTTCTTCTTGGGGATGGCCTCAGGAGGGTACGGGATGCTTTTGTTATCGGGGTCTTTGATCCCAGCGGCTTCGAAGGCGCACTCAAGGAAGCACACCGCATCTCTTTTTTCGCAGGCGATCGTGATGACTCTGCCACTCCCTGGCATCTTGAGGACGTTGTAACCATGGTGGGTCACTCCCATAAACTAGTCCAATGCTAGATACCCAA
Organism: Triticum aestivum; assembly: GCF_018294505.1. Lineage (NCBI taxonomy): Eukaryota > Viridiplantae > Streptophyta > Magnoliopsida > Poales > Poaceae > Triticum > Triticum aestivum. Next base: position 267,722,382 of record NC_057809.1, on the reverse strand, counting down.
GGATGGCATTGTACGACAGACGGATGTGGGTGACGTCGAAGTCGATGAGCTCGGTGTGGTAGTTGTTACGCCGGCCGAAGGTGATAGGGAGGCGGACCTGCCCTATCAGGGTGGTGGAGCCGTCGGTCACTCCTGAGAAAGGCTTGGTAGGCTGAAGCTGATTGTATGGCACTTGAAGGCTGTCGAACGTCTGGACAGACAGGACATTGAGCCCCGGGCCGCCGTTGATGAGGGTCTTAGTGACATGGATGTTGCTGATGATGGGTGAACAAAGGATTTGAAGGACGCCATCGGTCGCCACGCACTTGAGCTGGTCCACCGAGCTGAAGGTGATGGCGCACTTATACCACTTGAGCAGGCGCGTGGCCTTGAGCTTGGGAAGGGCCGTGCTCACCTCACGAGCAAACTGCTTGAAGATGTGCTGGGAAGCTGGGGCCTGAGCGCCGCCCAGGATGCAGGTGATAGCATGTGGCTCCTGGAAGCCCCCAGCCCCCTCGTCCTGATGGTGATCGTCGTTCCTCCTTGGTGGTGGCGGCAGCGAAGGGAGGCCAGCATTGCCCCGAGGACGGTTCTCACGAGGCTGGTCCCTCCAGGCGCCCTCGCGAGGCTGGTCGTACCAGTGGTCCTCGCGAGGCTAGTCGTGCCACTCCTGACGGGGGCCGCGGTCGTCCCAGCGTCCCCCACTTTGTCCTGCTCCTCGGCTGTAGCCCCGGTCGTTGCGCTCGATGCGCCAACCGAAGCGTCCATCTCGAATGGCCTTGAGCTCTTGGCAGTCATTGGTGTTGTGGCTGTGTATGTTGTGGAAGGCGCAGAACGGATGGCTGCTCCTAGACGACTTGGGGTGGTCCCGGCTGCGCTTCGTGTCCGGCTCCACCGCGCGCACGGCTACTCCCTTGCGCTTCACGTCCTTGGCCTTGGCATTCTTCTCTTCTGGGTCGGTAGCAGGGAGCTCGAGGAGGGAGAGGCGCCCCTCCTCAGCTCTTGCGCACTTTGTCGCCATGTTGAACATCTCCAGGGCCGAGCATAGCTCCTCGTGGATGGCGAGCTCCTCCTTGATCTTGACGTCACGGACGCCATTGGAGAACGCAGAGATGATGGCCTAGTCTGTCATCTTGGGGATCTTGAGGCGGACGCTATTGAAGTCCTGGATGTACTTTTGTAGGGTTTCCCCTGGTTGCTGCTTGATGCTTCGTAGGTCGCCTGCGGCTGGCGGGCGGTCGCGAGTGCGCTGGAAGTTGGCAACAAAACGCTCGCGCATCTCGCCCCAAGAGGAGATCAATCTCATGGGTAGGCTTAGGAGCAACGAGTGCGCACCATCCTTGATGGCCATGGGAAACCAGTTCGCCATGACCTTCTCGTCTCCGTTGGCTACCTTGATGCTCAGCTCGTAGAGCTGCAAGACCTCCGCAGGGTCGAGGGTACCGTCGTAGCACGGAGGCAGGTCCGGCTTGAACTTTCCTGGCCAGATAACGGTGCGTAGCTCGGGAGTAAAGGCTCGATAGCCTGCTGTGGTCACCAGAGCCTGTCGTGGTGGTGGTGCCTGGTATTGGTACCCATGCACCGCCACCGCAGGCGGCGCTCTTTCTTGATGTGGTTGTGCGGGGAGTGCAGGAGCATTTTCTTGTGGTCGAGGGACCTCCTGGCAGCTTCCTTCTTCGTGCGCGGGCACACGGCGTGGCGGATCATGCCGCGGGACCATGCGTCTTGGGGCAAGGACAACGTCTTGATGCGGAGGAGGTGGGGGCGCTCCGTGAGCCGCGTGTCTCGGCACGAGGGCGCCATCTTGATGCAAAGGCGGCAGAGGCGCTCCGTGAGCTACTTCACCCGCAGCTGGTGGAGGGCGAGGAAGCGAGAGGGGTGGTGCGGGAGAGCCCCCAGCAACACTGACGAGCTCGGCGATGCGGTCCAGCCAGTCCTCGTAGAGGTCATCGACCGGGCGGTAGCGCAAGAGCTCGCGTGCCATGAGTAGCACGACCTGCGCATCCGTGGGCGCGTGACGAGCGTAGGATGACGAGCCGGCCAGGGTCAGCGATGAGGTGGCGGTGCAGCTGTCCCGCCCCACAGAGGGGTGCAACAATGACGCTTGCTGCTCGTTCGCTGCCGGGCCAGTGGCGGCGTTGGTAGCGGGTGATGGAGAACGGCGGGGCGGTCCGCCAATGGGTGTCGTCTGAGCGATGCGGCGGCGAGGGCAGCGTGGCGCTTAGCACGGGCTCGGCGAGCGTTAGACATGGATGCGATGGAGTAGTAGAACGCGGATCAAAGAAAGAAAGGCTGCAGCACACCCGTACCTGGCGCGCCAAATGTCAGATTACGAGTTCTGGCAACACCCTTGAGGTTCGAACTCTGGGGTGCGCACGAAGATCTCTCTCCCCCTAGCTCATGCTCTCGCCGCGATCTCAAAGCCTAGCTCGCTGAACCCGAGGAACAAGAGACACAAGAGTTTATAATGGTTCCTACTCCAGTGTGGTGTGGTGGATTGCCTTGTAGGCTGGGGATGAACAAGTAGAAGGGAAGAACAGCCTCCTGAGGAGAGGTGTTCTTGAGCTCGATGAGCTTGTGTGTTGCCTTGGTGGAATGGATCAAGTCCCAGATGAGTTCTCCCTCCTAAGGTGGTGGCTAGTCCTATTTATAGAGGCTCGGGTCCTCTTCCCAAATATTAGGCGGGAAGGGATCCCACGACAGCCAATTTGAAGGGGGGCAACTAGTACAAGTTATCCTAACAAAAGGTGGTCTTTGCCTGCCAAAGGCTCTGGTGGTGACGACGCCGTGGGCTCCGTGATGACCTCCATCATGCCGTCCTACTGGTCTTGATCTCGTTGCACCGATATGGAAACCTTTGCCTGATGCCTCGGGACTCCTCGCCTGCGCCTGCCTCTTTAGCAGCAAAGAGACAACCAGTACTCTACGCACGCTAGCGCTCACCTGGCGCCTGCCTATCCTTGGTCGTCATGGCTCATGTCACGGAAATCTCACCTGGTGCCCCTTGCCTTGATCTCTCCTCTCCTCGCGAGCTAGCCTAGTGAGGCTTCCCCTGAGGAGGTCTTGTGTCGTCCGCCTCGCGAGGCTTGGCCCCTCATGAGGGTATTGAGTATTTGTTGATGAAGATGGGCCGTACCAGGCCGCTGTTGGAGGCGCAGACCAAGTCCCGGGCATCTCGCGAGGAGATCAAGTAGGCCGAACAGATAGTGGGTGGTAAGCCCTTTCTTTTGCAGAGTAAATTCAGCAGTCAAAAATATGCCTTGCTCACTCGACTATGGAGTTCTCTAGACGCCTTTGTGGATCTTCCGAGGAGTGCCGCACAATTCTTCCAGGTCCAGGAGGGGAACACCATGGAGAAGCTCTTCTGGTCACAGTACCTGGAGCCAAAGCGTCTGGTGTTGCTGAACAACTAGATGATGCAGCTGGCAGAGCTGCACAAGATGTCTGGTTTGGCCATGAAGGACGTGATAGTCCGCCTCTAGCCAACCGAACCCATTCCTGACAGTTACTTCAGCCTGGTGAAGCGACTTGCCGACACGCTGCCCCGAACTGAAGCCGTCAAGCGCTCGGCGTGCATCGAGGGTGCACGGATGGCCTTTGCCCGCGTCAAGATGCATTGGGCGAAGATGAAGGCCACTGTTGTGGCAACCGAGGGCCTACCGCAAGCCGGAGCGGTATTTTGACGACATCCTAGAGGATGCCCAGATAGTACAGGGCTAATGATCGAAGGATATCATGTTTGTATGAATGTATCCGAGCTGTCCAGGTGTTATTTCATGAACCAAGGTTTTGTAATATGTTTATGCCTTTATCTGAAATTATTTTCCTCCTGCGTGGCCGTTGTTATGCCTGAGAGTTTTTCAGTCGTCGGCTTCAGCCCCCACGTAGATGCTACAGAGGTGTTCGGTATAGGGCACGTCCACACTTCACCCAACGTCTTGGTCCGTAAAGGAGGTGTCTGTGCAGCGAACTAGGCAATCAAACTATGCGGCTTTATCGTTCTCACTTAGCCATAGGAGTTTGACAATGGGACTAGGAACTAGCCCCTGGTATGTATGCGGCTATCCGAACTTGGATGCCTTAGGCGCATGACTGGATGAAGGCCAGTCCGTCGTATAGTATGGAAGAAATCGCCAAGAGATTTATGGTGAGTCGCCGAATCACTGACCAGCTCTCGCCATATCATGACAGTCAGTTTTCGGCTTTCCTCTACTGAGGTGCTTTACCGGACGAGCCAGAAACACAATTGCAGTAGTTCTCCCTTTACCACCTTAGGCAAATAATCAGAACATAAGGTGGCAACCACAGGAGCTGGGCAACCCAACTATTGACCAAAGACATGATATGGAGTTGATGCATATAATGCAATGTTCAGGATGCCGAAGTGTACTTCTAAAAGTGTTCGGACATCCTCTTTCTTTTTGAAAATATGTATGGCCGGATAGAGCCCCTGGTACTGAAGCTATACCAGAATGTATATGTGGCAATCTTTGCACAAACAAGGAATGCAGATTATGAAACAAACCAAGATCGTTCGAGGGTTGGTAAAAACTTGTTTTCATTGTAATATGTTTGATACGTCAAGACGTGCTATTACAGATAGTGCCAAGGCTATTTTACCTGCCAAAATTTGTACACAAGCGAAAGCTGTATATGTGGCCTAAAAAAGATGGTCTTGAAGATCTCATTGATGCACTGCTGCACGTGTTTGTCGCTTTTGTCCTTGTGGAAAAGATTCCTTGAGAGGAACGGTCCATGGACGTTTATACGAAAACGGGCCCAGAAAGAGTCCCTGTGCATCTGTGAAGTAGCTAGGCTTTAATGCACCTGTTATATTTGAAAAAGAAAAGGATCAAAGAAAAAAAAGGGTCAAGGTGACATAGGGTCGAGCCGCACTATGGACCTATAAGTATTGTGCCTCTGTCATTGCCCAGGGTATTTTGAGTGCGTAATTATGCACACACGGTACATATGTCGCGGATGTGTGTGGCGATAGACGGAGGCAAAACTGCTAGTCTAGCTCTGGAGTCACCGAGCCGTCATCATGTAGAGTAGACCGGACGCGTTTAACAGTGACCAAGGGCTTGATGGCCGATGAGGTGTTTGGCCTAGGGAGGCCGCTCTGCACTTCAGTCGTGACAACCGCGGTGTGCTCCTCAGTTCAGAGGGAATGCTCCGTGTTTCCATTGACTATGATAACACCACGGGGTCCGGGCATTTTGAGCTTTAAGTAATCATAATGTGGGACTGCATTGATGCGGGAGAAGGCGGTTCGTCCAAGCAGTGCATGATAACCACTGCGGAAGGGGACGATGTCGAAGATCAAGTTTTCGCTTCGGAAGTTATCCAGCGAACAGAAGACTACTTCCCATGTTATTGAGCCCGTGCAGCGGGCTTCTACGCTGGGTATCACTCCTTTAAAGGTGGTGTTAGTAGGCTTGATTCTTGTTGGGTCAATACCCATTTTGCGGACTGTGTCTTGATAAATCAAGTTAAGACTATTGCCGCCGTCCATGAGGACTCTAGTGAGATGGTATCTGTCAATGATTGGATCGAGGACCAGAGGTGCCGGACCTCCATGATGGATACTGGTCGGGTGGTCCCTGCGATCGAAGGTGATCGGACAAGCCGACCATGGGTTGAATTTAGGGGTGGCAGGCTCTACGGCGTAGATGTCCCTTAGCGCGCATCTGGGCTCGCTCTTGGGGATATGCGTGATCTAGATCATGTTCATTGTTTTCACCTCAGGGGGGATTTCTTTTGCCATAGCGTGCTCGGTGAGCGGGGCTCTTTATCATCCTCACTTGGCGGTCCTTTCCCCTTATGTTTGGTGTTTAACATACCGGCCTGTTTAAAGACCCAACAATTTCTGTTGGAGTGGTTGGCAGGCTTATCAGGGTTGCCATGAATTTGGCAAGGCCGATCGAGTATTTTGTCCAAATTGGATGGACCTTCTTTTTTTCCTTTGAATGGCTTCTTCCATTGAGCGGATTTAGCGCCACTGAATCCGGCATTGACCGTTGTGTTTTCAGTATCTTCATTGTTGCTTCGACGCTTGTGTTTGTTGTGTTGTGGCCTTCTGTTGCCATCTCTGGCTTCGGAGGTGCCGGGGTCTGATAGAGGCAAAGGTGTCCCATCTTTCGACGAGATGGTGGCTATCGTTTTGGAGGAAGTTGACTTTGACGATCCGACTACGAACGTGCGAGGACGTCGCGCCTTAGCAGTCGCTAAACCAACTCCGAAAGGTTATTGACCATGCCGGAGCACAATCAACCTGACCACGAAGGTCTATTTCCTGCAGGCAAACGAAGAACAAGCAAGAAACTAAGATTGCAATCTGGATATTGTGAATATAAGAGGAAAGCTTTATTGATCAAAGGTGGGGTTCTATGATGCCTTTGTTTGGTTGTTGAACACAAACGAAGTATGCGAAGTTGCAGCTATGGAGAACTTTAATCTAAACAAAACCCAAAGTCTAAACGATGCCCTAAGGGCTATATATATGGAGGAAGATGGGGGAAATTTCGTGGCCCTTGGAGGAGGGGTCTGAAACCAACCCTAACTCTTGTTTCCCCACACATACGGACTCTAAAAATAGCCTATACTTAAGTATTTCGAAAATACATGGGCCTGGCCCAACAATAAGTTAACGCGGCACCTAGACTAGCCTCTGGACGAAATTTATGAAGTGGCATTTTGTATATTTCGTCCAAGGCTTCATGCACTCCTTATGGTGGCTTCAAAGTCCTGAAATCATCACTTGTAACTCCGTTCTTGATCCCCTTGCGCATGCCATCATCTCCATGCTTGAACTTGCTCCAAGGTTCATCTTTCTTGTCCAATTTAGGCCCTTCATTTGTAAGCAACACAAATGTATCCAATTTAGGCAGCATCATATTTGCATGAACATTAGAATCGTTACCAAGAAATGAAAGTACCTGATAATTCAATTGGCGTGCGTGAGCTCTAGTAATTGGTCCAGTATGTATAGCAGTAGGGGTTGTGGGTGTAACAATGGTATTGATGTCCTCATCATCCTCCCCTTCTTGAAATAAAGTCGTCCTCGATGAAAGCTCATCTTCCTCACCCAAATAAGGCTTCAAATCTGCAATGTTAAAAGTGGGACTAACCCCAAAATATCCAGGCAACTCAAGTTAACACCTTAAAAGGACCAGCAGCACGTGGCATTAGCTTTGATTTGTGCAAATTAGGAAATCTATCCTTACGCAAATGTAACCAAACAAGATCTCCACGTCCAAACACAACATGTTTTCTACCCTTATCTCCAGCAAGATTATATTTAGCATTCATACACTCAATGTTTTCCTTAGTGAACTCATGCATTTTTAAAATCAATTTAGCACGTTCTTTAGCATCAAAATTAACCTTCTCCGAAGATGGAAGAGGTAACAAATCAATAGGTGCACGAGGTAGGAAACCATACACAATTTCAAAAGGGCACATCTTAGTAGTAGAATGCAATGAACGATTATAAGCAAATTCAATATGAGGCAAGCATTCTTCCCACATTTTCTTATTATTCTTCAAAACAGTCCTAAGCATAGTAGACAATGTTCTATTGACTACTTCAGTTTGTCCATCAGTTTGGGGTGACAACTACTACTAAAAAGTTGTTTACTCCCCAACTTAGCCCATAAACATCTCCAAAAGTGGCTAAGAAGTTTAGTATCACAATCTGAAACAATAGTATTTGGCACACCATGTAAGCGAATAATTTCACGAAAGAACAAATCAGCAACATTAACACCATCATCGCTTTTATGACATGGTATAAAGTGTGCCATTTTCGAGAATCTATCCACGACAAAAAATATGCTATCCCTCCCCTTCTTGGTTCGAGGTAAACCTAAAACAAATTCCATAGATATATCCTCCCAAGGAACACTAGGTACATGCAAAGGCATACATAAACCATGAGGATTGAGTCATGACTTAGCTTTTTGACATGTAGTGCAGCGAGCAACAAAATGCTCAACATCCCGTCTCATCTTTGGCCAAAAGAAATGTGTAGCAAGTATATCCTCCGTCTTGTTGATGCCAAAGTGTCCCATTAATCCTTGATGAGGACATGGCTACCACAGTTACACCCATATCCCCTGCTGTTTTACCTCTTGGAACAGTTGCTAGAGCTCAGATACGCCAATTAAATTATCAGGTACTTTGGTTTCTTGGTAATGTTTCTAGTGTTCATGAGAATATGATGCTGCCTAACTTAGATACATTTGTGTTGCTTGCAATTGAAGGGCCTAGCACAGACAAGAAGGTTCAACATTGGAGCATGGTCAAGCACGGAGATGAAGGTGCGCACGAAGAGAACAAGAACGAAGGTTCAAGTGGAGATTTCTGGAATTTGAAGCCACCATGATGACATACAAGAAGATGGACGAAATATACAAGATGTCCTTTCATAAATTTCGTCCATACCTTATTATTGGTGCTGCGCCACCTTATTTTGGGCCAGGCCCATGTAATCTATTTTTAGAGTCCATATTGTAGGGGAAACGACTTAGGAGGTGTTTTAGTCCCACCTTGCCAAGGGTGGACAAAATCCCCTCTCTTTTCCCTATAAATATAGCCCTTAAGGCATCCTTTAGACTTGGGTTTTATTTAGTTAAAAGTTAGCCATCGCTGCAACTTCGTGTACTTCGTTTGTGTCCAACGACCAGACCAAGACCGCTTATGAAACCTCACTTTTATCAATACTTCACCCATATTCGCAATATTTAGATTGCTTAATCATATTCTTGCTTGTTCTTCGATTGCTTGCAGGAATAGACCTTCACAGTCAGGTTGATCGTGCTCCGGCATGGTCAATAACCTCATGGAATTGGTTTAGCGATTGCTAAGGCGCAACAACATTGCACGTTTGTAGTCGGATCGTCAAAGTCGTCTCCACCAAATCGATAGTTATCATCTCATCGAAAGATGAGGACCCTCGCCTCTATCAATCCTCCTCCATGCGCCTCTTGCAACAACAAAAGGCGAACGGAGCTAGCTGGAATGCATAGCTTGTTAGCACGAAACACAAATCCATCATTAAGAACGAACTTGTTCCAAGTTCTCCCTTCCTTACAATTCTGCAATACATCTTTAAATTCAGCATCATGCACGTATTGATCTTTGATGGTCTCCAAATAAAATATTTTAATGTCAAGTTGTGAAAGCATAGTATAACGACGAGACAATGCATCAGCAATAACATTTTCTTTACCCTTCTTGTGTTTAATGACATAAGGGAAAGTCTCAACGAATTCAACCCATTTAGCATGTCTACGGTTCAGTTTTGCTTGACTTTTAATGTGTTTCAAAGATTCATGATCAGAATGTATACCAAATTCCTTGGGCCATAAATAATGTTGCCATGTTTCTAAGGTCCAAACAAGACCATATAATTCTTTATCATAAGTAGAATAGTTCAGACTAGGCCCACTCAATTTTTCAGAAAAGAATGCAATAGGTTTGCCATCTTGTAATAACAAACCTCCTAATCCAATTCCACTAGCATCACATTCAAGATCAAAAGTCTTATTAAAATCGGGAAGTTGGAGTAAAGGAGCATGTTTCAACTTATCTTTCAATACCGTGAAGGCTTCTTCCTGTGCGGTACCCCAAACAAAAGGCACATCCTTCTTTGTAAGCTCGTTGAGAGGTGCATCAATGGTGCTGAAATCTCTCACAAAACGCCTATAGAAACCAGCGAGGCCAAGGAAACTCCTCACTTATGTGACCGTTAATTTTGGTCTGTGGCCAACTCTCAATAGCTTCAATCTTGGCTTTATCAACTTCAATTCCCTGTGGAGTAACAACATAGCCAAGAAAAGATACTCGGTCGGTGCAAAAGGTGCACTTTCCAAGGTTACCAAACAAACGTGCATCACGTAGAGCAATAAAAACAGCACATAAATGTTCCAAATGTTCCTCCAAAGATTTTCTATAAATCAATATGTCATCAAAGTAAACTACCACAAATCGTCCAATGAAAGCATGTAAAACTTCATTCATTAACCTCATGAAAGTACTAGGTGCATTAGTTAACCGAAAAGGCATGACTAACCACTCATATAATCCAAACTTAGTTTTAAATGATGTTTTCCATTCATCTCCCAATTTCATACGAATTTGATGGTATCCACTATGCAAATCAACTTTGGAGAATATTGTAGAGCCACTCAATTCATCAAGCATATCATCTAGCCTAGGAATAGGATGACGATTACGAATAGTAATATTATTAATGACTCTACAATCAACCCACATACGCGACATACCATACTTTTTCGGCACTAAAATGATAGGAACAACACAAGGACTAAGGGATTCACGTATATAACCTTTGTCGAGCAGCTCTTGTACTTGATGCATGATCTCCTTCGTCTCCTCTGGATTGTACAATATGGTGCACGGTTGGGTAATGATGCACCGGGAATTAAGTCAATTTGATGCTCAATCCCTCAAATAGGTGGTAATCACAGTGGCACGTCTTGTGGAAAGACATCAGCGAACTCCCGCAAAATGTTAGTGACAGCAGGAGGCAAAGAGGAAGGCACGTCCTCGAATGCAAATAGTGCCTCTTTGCACACGAAAGCATAGCAAACAGATTTGCTAAAATCTAGATCATCAATATCAGATTCGGTCGCAAGTAAACATGCACTTTTCTATTTAATTTCAGAAGCAACACTAGATGGTTTATTATTAGGCTTCATTTGTTTCTCAAATTCTTTTGCCACAATCTGATTTTCACTCTAACTTTTCTTTATTAGCTCTTTTAGTATCATCTTTCGAAATGGAATCAGGAGTCATAGGAAGCAAAGTAATATTTTTTTCCTTATGAACAAGAGTATACTGATTGTTTCTACCAAGGTGTACAATATTTTTATCAAATTTCCATGGTCTACCAAGTAATAAGGAACATGCTTGCATAGGTACCACATCACAATCAAGATAATCAGCATATGTAGAGATACTAAAATGCACACGAACAATACGTGTAACCTTAACCTTGCCGTTGTTGTTGAACCATTGGATGTAGTAAGGATGTGGATATGGTCTAGTGGTGAGAGATAGCTTCTCCACCATCTCCATGCTAGCCAAGTTGTTGCAGCTCCATCCATCTATGATGACGTGAAGAGAATGTTCCGTCACAACTCCCTTTGTATGGAACAAATTATGACTCTGACTTTTCTCATCTTGTGTAACCTGCACACTCAAAACACATTGAGCAACTAAACATTCATAACTTTCAGCATCTTCAGCAGCCATGTATTGCGTCTCATGATCAGAATCATCTCCACCATGTTCTTCACGTGTAATAAGAGCCAAAGTCTCCTCAACATAGTCACTAGCGGACTCATATCCACCATCCTCAGTAACAATCATCACACGCTAAGATTTGCATTCTCTTGCAAAATGTCCTCTGCCCTTACAACGACGACAAATAATATCACTTGTGTGCCCTGTTGATGCCATGGAAGAAGAAGAGTTCTTCGTAGGCCCAACAAGTGTGCTCTTAGCAGATAGTGGTGGTTGTGCCTGCTTTCTTGTATCACGGCTGGAGGTGGCACCTGATGGAGGTGCTGGTGCAGTAGAAGTAGAGGATGCATGTGGTGTCCATGATGAAGATCGACCTGCAGAAAAGTTAGTTCGCGCCAATGCCTGTCGATCCTCCACTTCATGTTCAGCTTTACAAGCAAGATGGAATAAACGAGTAATATTAGTATACTCTTTATACCCTAAAATGGTCTGAATCTCTTTATTTAATCCACCCATAAAACGTGCAAGCATAGCTTCATTCTCCTCAACAATACCACATCTAATCATGCCAGTTTGTAATTCCTGATAATATTCTTCTTTTGAATTTTTCCCTTGTCTTAAACGCTGCAATGTTTGAAGTAATTCACGTTGATAATATGGTGGAACCCAACGAGTACACTAGCAGTTTTCAAAGAAGCCCAAGTAGCTGGAATAGGATATAATCTACAATGTTCAGACCACCAAACATAAGCAAAACTAGTGAAAGCACAAACAGCAGCAGGAACATGTCTCTCCTCGCGATATTGTAAACATGTAAAACATTGTTCAATTTCTAACTCCCAAGTAAGATATATATCATGAACATATCTACCCTCAAATGGTGGAATATTCAACTTTAGTTTAGGAAAAAGGTCATGATCTCATACCTCAGGTGCTGGTGCAGCCCTACCATTGCGATGATATACCTGAGGACGACCTGGTGGTGGTGGTGCTGGTGGTTGCATGTAGTTCTAATTTTGATCAACCTCATCCTCGTAATGGTCCTCCACCTCTGCAGTAGCAGCAGGAGCTACAGAAGCATCAACAATGGCACCAGAATTTTGCCCAGGGTCAATGGGAACGCGTTGTGCTCGTCCCACTTGATTTGGAAGGCGACGTTTTGTTGTTGTAGAGGTGCGATAGGTGCAGCCTGTTGCGGTGGTGGAAGACGCGCTAGCAATTCATTAAGCTTGTTATCGAGCTTTATTTCGAACATCTTCTCAATGCCATCTATCTTCTCCATGGCCTCTTCAAATTTGTTTAGCACATCTTGCACCTGTCCACTCATCATTTGCTGAAATTTACCATGCAACTCCTTATTCGTCATGTTCCCCCAATCAGTATCGTCGGCTTGTGATCCTGCCATGGTTAGCAGCAAGAGAAACACACAAGAATATGATCCTACAGACTACTAACAAGAGGTGGTGGTGGGTGTCACAAATCCGTCAGGCAAGTCTCAAATTCTTACCAGTTCTTACCCAGCAGTAGGTGGTGATCGGCAACCATCATAGTCAAAACTCTCAAAGCTTGGATAGAGCGATTACCAGGGAGAGTCAAACGCACGACGTAGATGTATGTGGATCTAGGAAAGCTTATAATACGGTATTGTTCTGGTCCTAGGCTAGACTGTGCTAGGGTTGCGAGCCTAGAACACAAACAAAATCACGGCACTGCACGTAAACAAGGGAAAAGCACACTCTGGATTTTTTTCGCTCTGTTTTTTTTGCGCTCCTCTTTTTTTTGTGCTCCTTTTTTTGCGAAGAATCACTATAATGGCGAGTGTCTCAAAACTCTTCCCTCGTCAAACTGACATGATGGGCACACTTTTTTTGACTTTTTTGGAAATTAGGGCAGCGACGATGAAAAAGTGCGACAAAAAATCACTATGATGACACGTGGCTCAAAAGATTCTGAAAAGCCTAAAAATAGGATAGGGAAAAAATATTTTTGCCTGTCAAATTTTTGGCCTAAAAACTGCCCGGGGGTCTCCAGACATTTTTTTAAAACCTACTCGGGCAAGGAAACACGAATTGGAAATTAGACGGATCTCGAAAACACACCTAATATGAAAGGAACTCGGATTGGTGGTGGATATATGGTGGCAGGATATGGCAGCGGTGGTAGTATATGGATACGGATTAGTGGTGGTATATGGATACGGATTGGTTTTGGTATATGGATACGGGTTGGGGGTGGTATATGGCAGGGGCGATGATGATGGTGCGGCGGCGGCGTGACAACTTATGACCAGAACTTGAAATTCTAATAGACTAGACTCTAAGACCAGCAACTAGATATGATGATGCAACCACAAACTCAACAAAGCAAAATACTGAAAAGACTATGCAAAGGCTGAGACTGGTTCGGATATGATGAACTAACCCTTTTTTTGGCTTTTTCATGGACTGTAGGTATGAAGAACAGACTCGATCTAAACTACGAAAAACTGTAAAATTTCACCGAGCAACCTAAAAATCTGATACCACTTGATAGAGGCAAAGGTGTCCCATCTTTCGATGAGATGGTGGCTAACGTTTTGGAGGAAGTCAACTTTGACGATCCAACTACAAACGTACGAGGATGTCGCTCCTTAGCAATCACTAAACCAACTCGGAAAGGTTATTGACCATGGCAGGGTACAATCAACCTGACCACGAAGGTCTATTTCCTCCAGGGAAACGAAGAACAAGCAAGAAACTAAGATTGTAATCTGGATATTGCGAATGTAAGAGGAAAGCTTTATTGATCAAAGGTGGGGTTCTGTGACGCCTTTGTCTGGTCGTTTAACACAAACGAAGTACGCGAAGTTGTAGATATAGCGAACTTTAATCTAAACAAAACCCCAAGTCTAAACGACGCCCTAAGGGCTGTATATATGCAGGAAGGGGGGGGGGGTTTCGTGGCCCTTGCAGGAGGGGTCCAAAACCAACCCTAACTCTTGTTTCCCCACCCATACGGACTCTAAAAACAACCTATACTTAAGTATTTCGAAAATACATGGGCCTGGCCCAATAATAAGGTGAAACAGCACCTAGACTAGCCTCTGGATGAAATTTATGAAGTGGCATCTTGTATATTTCGTCCAAGGCTTCATGCACTCCTTATGGTGCCTTCAAAGTCCTGAAATCATCACTTGTAACTCCGTTCTTGATCCCCTTGCGCATGCCATCATCTCCATGCTTGAACTTTCTCCAAGGTTCATCTTTCTTGTCCAACTTAGGCCCTTCATTTGTAAGCAAAACAAATGTATCCAATTTAGGCAACATCAAATTCTCATGAACATTAGAATCGTTACCAAGAAACGAAAGTACCTGATAATTCAATTGGCATGCGCGAGCTCTAGTGATTGGTCCAGTATGTATAGCGGTAGGGGTTGTGGGTGTAACAATGGTATTGATGTCCTCATTAGGGTCGCTGGTATTGTTGCTTCTATTAGCTAACCAGCTGTCTTCTCCCGCGAAAAAGCGGGTCATAAGTGCGGTAAGGGCTGCCATGGACTTCGGCTTTTCTTGGCCGAGGTGTCGGGCGAGCCAATTGTCCCGGGCGCTATGTTTGAAGGCCGCAAGGGCCTCGGCATCCGGACAGTCGACTATTTGGTTCTTTTTAATTAAAAACTTAGTCTGGAGTTTGTGGGCTGACTCTCCGGGTTGCTGGACTATATGACTAAGGTCATCGGCGTCCGGTGGCCGGACATAGGTGCCTTGGAAGTTGTCTCTAAAGGCATCCTCGAGATCTTCCCAGCTACCAATGAAGTTTTCTGGGAGGCTGTTTAACTAGTGTCGTGCTAGCCCTTTCAGCTTTAAGGGGAGGTATTTGATGGCGTGGAGATTGTCTCCGCGAGCCATGTGAATATGGAGAAGAAAGTCTTCGATCCATACCGTGGGATCGGTCGTTCCATTGTATGCTTCAATGTGTATGGGTTTAAACCCTTCTAGGAACTGGTGCTGCATTACTTCATCAGTAAAGCATAAGGGTGTAGGGCGCCTCTATATCGGGCAACATCGTGGCGGAGTTCGGATGACATCCGTATTCGATTTTTGGCCCAGGTGAGGTTATGCCTATCGCGCCATGCTTGCTTGCCATCGTCTTCGTTGGGGCACGCCCCCTTGATCCGTAGATTGATCTGGCCTGACCGGCTCTATTGTCCAGGTCCTGGCGTAAGTTGTGGGTATAGCCCGGAGCTGCTACCTCCTGGCCTCGATGGCGAGGTGGTAGGGGTTGTTGTTCGGCATAAGTAGCCGGTTTATCTCACCCATGTGGTGGTCGGTCTGGTTCATCAGCGTGGTCATATCTCAACGGTATTGTCTCAAGGGCCTCATTGTCAAATTGCGGTAGTAGCCGACACTTCGGATAACTCTTTGTTGGGTGCTCGGGGTCGTATTCTTCGGCATCTAGGAATTGGGTACATCTGTCATTGAGGGTATCCTGTTCGGCTTGGAGCTGTTGCTGCTTCTTCTTTGAGCTTCACACAGTTGTGATTAGCTGAGGCTTAAAGCGCTCTTGCTCGAGGGGTTTTCCTGGCATGATGAAGTCTTCATTGTCGAGGCTGACATCATCCTCGGAGATCGGTAGTAGTTACTATCTTCTGAATCCTCATTCCCGACCGGTTCGTCGGGGTTGACTCGTCCCTCCCCCCAATCATCCTATTCGGATGTAGGATTGACGGGGTCTTTGGATTCATCGGCATTGTCCAAAGTGTTATTGTCTCTGGTGTCGGTATTACTGTCCTTTTCGCTGACGTCGATGTTTCGGTGGTGCGTCCGCGGGCTTATCCTCACTCGGATCTTTCCCGCCTTTGTCGTCGTCCTCTTTGGGTGTATCCACCATATACACATCATAAGTGGAGGTAGCCCTCCAGCGTCCGTTGAATGGCGGGTCTTGGATTTGGTTGTCTCCGGCCTCGTCATCCATACCATCGATGTCTTCGGAGGCGTAATCTAGCACGTCGGTCAAATCCTCGACAGTGGCTATTAAGTGGGTGGTGGGTGGGATGTAAAATTCCCCGCTCTCAGCCTCTAGTCCGGGCTGGTCGTAGTTCGGAGGTGACGCTTCCATAATGGCAATATATCACATTAAGTCCAAAGCCTCATTTAAGAGCGAAGGCCGGACGGGGGACCAAGGACCTGCAGGGCTGGGATGGCACATTCCAGATTGTGCTTACTAGATGCGGACCTCGAGAGTCCATAGTTTGCATCCTGAGGTGGGTTTGACTGTCCGATGATGGGGAGAGTCCTATTTGGCTCCAGGTTCGCCGAAGACATAGCTGCCTCCGGGTTTCCGAAGAAAAGTTCCATAGTAGGAGAGGGGCCAGTGGGTTTTAGATACCCATCTTCGGATGAAGTAGTCTGCCCTGGATCTAAGGCCAGGGCAGGGATGATAGTTGATCCTTGAGCAGTGCCTGATGATGAGTCTGGTGAGTTTCACTCTAGTAGCAAAGGAAAAGTGGTCGAGGCCATGAACCCTTCGAAGATCAAGTCTCCTCGGATGTCGGTGATGTAATTCAGGCTCCCGAATCTGATCCGATGACCAGGGGCATAGCTATCGATCTGTTCGACGTGACCAATCGAATTGGCACGCAGAGCGAAGCCGCCGAACACAAAAAAGTTGACCAAGGAGGAAGGTTTCCCCGGAAACAACATCGTCGTTTATGATTGAACGAGCCAACAAACCTTCTGCTGACGACACAGTGGAACTCTCAATGAAAGCACCAATGTCGGTGTCAAAACTGGCCAATCTCGGGTAGGGTGTCCCGAACTGTGCGTCTGAGGATCGAAGGTAACATGTGACAAAGGGGACATGATGTTTACCCAAGTTCGGGCCCTCTTAATGGAGGTAATACCCTACTTCCTACTAGATTGATCTCGAGGAGTATAGGGGTTACAAGAGTTGATCTACCTCGAGACCGTAATGGCTAAACCCTAGATGTCTAGCCTATGTAAATTCCGATAGCCTCTATGGACTAACCGCTCCGGTTTATATAGACACCAGAGGGGCCTAGGGTTGTATAGGGTCGGTTTACAGAGAAAGGAAAGTACACACCCGCGGACGCCAATCGTGCCATCCACGCAAAGGAGAGTCCCATCCAGACACAAGGGAAGGCCTTCTACCTTGTATCTTCACGGCCCCTCAGTCTGGCCCATGTCACATAGCCCAGACACCCAATGACCCCATAATCCAGGACTCCCTCAAAGGTGTAT